>NC_041384.1:387401648-387435451 GCF_002162155.2 Triticum dicoccoides
CCTCGCCGCCGCCCGTCATCGTCCCCCTCCCCACCGTCGCCGCCTCGCCTCCTCGTCCACTCCCCGAGCGCCGTCATCGGGCGTCGCCTCGACGTCGAGCCCCTCCGCCTCGGCCGTCGTCGCCCCGGCGAACACCACCGCTCCGATCCTCCCCGAGCCCGCCTCGAGCTCCTCGGGCATCCTCGGGCCTTCTCATCAACGCTGTGAGCACCAGCGCACGCTCCCCTCTGCTTCCCCCTCTGTTTTTCTAACATGGCTAGCCCCGCCGTCGCACCCGCGAGCTTGCTGCTGTCGTTCGTGTCGCCACCGTTAGCCCCGCTCGCGCCCAAGCCGTGTACCATACTCCTCGGTCTCGTTCGGGTCTAGCGAGACCACTGGCTCGCTCGCTCTCCCACTGCAGAGATGGGCTCGTCCAGCTCCCGCAGCCGCACTACTCGCCGTCCTCGCATCGAAGCTCAACTCCCGCGCCGTGGCCACCGGCCTTCCCCGCTGCTTCATCGGCTTGCCCGCGCTGTCACCTGAACCGCGCCGCCTCTGCTCGTCCCGTGCCCCGCCTCCGCCTCTGGCCAACTCCGGCACCCCGCCGCACCCCGACGGCCGTTGCCAGCGTGCCCGGGTCCACCCCATCGGGTGCCTGGCGCCGCACGCCCGTCGCCCGTTCGGGTTACGCTCCAGGCGCCCGCTAAGGCCCCTGGCCAATTACACGCGAGGACCACCCGAAAATGAAAAATAAATAAAAAAAGATAACAATAAATATAATTAAATACTAAATAATCAATTAATTAACTAAATAATTAACTTAATTAATTCTGATTAAATTAACTAATTAAGGTTAATTAACCTAATGACTAATTAACCTAATTAACTACTGTTAATTACCTAACAGAGTATGACAAGTGGGACCCACGCGTAAGTTTGACTTAGTCAATCCCTGTGATTGCTGATGTCAACATGACCTCATGCTGATGTCGTAAATCCATTTTCGAATTAAATTAAATAATTAATTAAATTTCAGAAATTAATAAAATCTTTAGAAAATCCTATCTTTTAATCCGTAACTCGGATTAAAATATTTTCAACATGAAAGTTGCTCAGAACGACGAGACGAGTTTGAATACGCAACCCGTTCGTCCGTCACGCATCCCTAGCATAGCGAACACGCAACTTTCCCCCTCCGGCTCCTCTGTCCGAAAACGTGAAACACCGGAAATACTTTCCCGGATGTTTCCCCCTTCACCGGTGTCACATAATACCGCGTTGGGGCACCCCTAGCACCGTTACTTGTCTTGTCATGCATCGTTATGCATCTATTTGCATTATATTCATTGTTTCTCCCCCCCTCTTCTTCCGCTAGACACCGAGACCGACACCGCTGCTACCCAGTACGACTACAGAGTTGATGACCCCTCTCTCTTGCCAGAGCAACCAGGCAAGCCCCCCCTTTGATCACCAGATATCGCCTACTCTTCTCTATACTGCTTGCATTAGAGTAGTGTAGCATGTTACTGCTTTCCCTTATTCCTATCCTGATGCATAGCCTGTCCTTGCTACTACTGTTGTTACCATTACCTGCTATCCTACTGCTTAGTATAGGATGCTAGTGTTCCATCAGTGGCCCTACACTCTTGTCCGTCTGCCATGCTATACTACTGGGCCGTGATCACTTCGGGAGGTGATCACAGGCATGCTATATACATTGCACTGTTACATTACCTATGATGCTGTTCGGAGATGGGGGCTGAAGGGGCAGGTGGCTCCATCCCGGTAGAGGTGGGCCTGGGTTCCCGACGGCTCCCGACTGTTACTTTGAGGCAGAGCGACAGGGCAGGTTGAGACCACCTAGGAGAGAGGTGGGCCTAGCCCTGGTCGGCGTTCGCAGATACTTAACACGTTTAACGAGATCTTGGTATTTGATCTGAGTCTGGCTACTGGCCTATAGGCACTAACCATCTACGCGGGGAAAGTTATGGGCACTCGACGTCATGGTATCAGCCGAAGCACTTCGTGACGCCAGCGACTGAGCGGCGCGCGCCGGGTTGGACCGCGTAACGTGACTTACTTTGTAATGGAGGTTGCTAGGTCTGCTCTCCGGCCGCGTACACAACGTGCAGGTGTGCTATGGGCGATGGGCCCAGACCCCTGTGCGCTTAGGTTTAGACCGGCGTGTTCGCCTCTCTGTTGTGCCTAGGTGGGGCTGCGACGTGTTGATCTTCTGCGGCCGGGCATGACCCAGAAAAGTGTGTCCGGCCAAATGGGATCGAGCGTGTTGGGTTATGTGGTGCACCCCTGCAGGGAAGTTAATCTATTCGAATAGCCGTGATCTTCGGTAACAGGACGACTTGGAGTTGTACCTTGACCTTATGACAACTAGAACCAGATACTTAATAAAACACCCCCTTCCAAGTGCCAGATACAACCGGTGATCGCTCTCTCACAGGGCGACGAGGGGAGGATCATCGGTTAGGATTATGCTATACGATGCTACTTGGAGGTCTTCAGTCTACTCTCTTCTACATGCTGCAAGACGAGGCTGCCAGAAGCGTAGTCTTCGAAAGGACTAGCTATCCCCCCTTATCCCGGCTTTCTGCAGTTCAGTCCACATATAATAGCCTTATTCCAGTTGATACCAATGCATACATATGTAGTGTAGCTCCTTGCTTGCGAGTACTTTGGATGAGTACTCACGGTTGCTTTCTCCCTCTTTTCCCCCTATCCCTTCTACCTGGTTGTCGCAACTAGATGTTGGAGCCCAGGAGCCAGACGCCACCTTCGACAATGACTCCTACTACACCGGAGGTGCCTACTACTACGTGCTGCCCGCTGATGACGACCAGGAGTAGTTAGGAGGATCCCAGGCAGGAGGCCTGCGCCTCTTTCGATCTGTATCCCAGTTTGTGCTAGCCTTCTTAAGGCAAACTTGTTTAACTTATGTCTGTACTCAGATATTGTAGCTTCCGCTGACTCGTCTATGATCGAGCTCTTGTATTTGAGCCCTCGAGGCCCCTGGCTTGTAATATGATGCTTGTATGACTTATTTTAATTGTAGAGTTGTGTTGTGATATCTTCCCGTGAGTCCCTAATCTTGATCGTACACGTTTGCGTGTATGATTAGTGTACGGTCAAATCGGGGGCGTCACAGCACCATCTAAATCCGTTGAGATGACACCTTATGAACTGTAGTTTGGCAAGAAACCCAAGTTGGCGTTTCTTAAAGTTTGGGGCTGCGATGCTTACGTGAAAAAGCTTCAACCTGATAAGCTCGAACCCAAATTGGAGAAATGTGTCTTCATAGGATACCCAAAGGAGACTGTTGGGTACACCTTCTATCACAGATCCGAAGGCAAGGTATTCGTTATTAAGAATGGATCCTTTCTAGAGAAGGAGTTTCTCTCAAAAGAAGTGAGTGGGAAGAAAGTAGAACTTGATGAGGTAACTGTACATGCTCCCTTATTGGGAAGTAGTTCATCACTGAAATCAGTTCCAGTGATTCCTACACTAGTATGTGAGGAAGCTAATGATGATGATCATGAAACTTCTGATCAAGTTACTACCGAACCTCATAGGTCAACCAGAGTGAGATCCGCACCAGAGTGGTACGGTAATACTGTTCCGGAGGTCATGTTACTTGACCATGACGAACCTACGAACTATGAGGAAGCGATGATGAGCCCAGATTCTGCAAAATGGCTTGAGGCCATGAAATCTGAGATCGGATCCATGTATGAGAACAAAGTGTGGACTTTGGTTGACTTGCCCGATGATCGGCAGGTCATAGAGAATAAATGTATCTTCAAGAAGAAGACTTACACTGACGGTAATGTTACTGTCTAGAAAGCTCGACTTGTTGCAAAAGGTTTTCGACAAGTTCAAGGAGTTGACTACGATGAGACCTTCTCACCCGTAGCGATGCTTAAGTCCGTCCGAATCATGTTAGCAATTGCCGCATTTTATGATTATGAAATTTGGCAAATGGATGTCAAAACTGCATTCCTTAATGGATATCTTAAAGAAGAGTTGTATATGATGCAACCAGAAGGTTTTGTCGATCCAAAAGGTGCTAACAAAGTGTGTAAGCTCTAGCGATCCATTTATGGACTGGTGCAAGCCTCTCGGAGTTGGAATATATGCTTTGATAGTGTGATCAAAGTATATGGTTTTATACAGACTTTTGGAGAAGCCTGTATTTACAAGAAAGTGAGTGGGAGCTTTGTAGCATTTCTGATATTATATGTAGATGACATATTGTTGAACGAAAATGATACTGAATTTCTGAATAGCATAAAAGGATACTTGAATAAGATTTTTTTCAATGAAAGACCTCGGTGAAGGTGCTTATATATTGGGCTCAAGATCTATAGAGATAGATCAAGACACTTAATTGGACTTTCACAAAGCACATACCTTGATAAAATTTTGAAGAAGTTCAAAATGAATCAGGCAAAGAAAGGGTTCTTGCCTGTGTTACAAGGTGTGAAGTTGAGTCAGACTCAATGCCCGACCACTTCAGAAGATAGAGAGAGAATGGAAGTCATTCCCTATGCTTCAGCCATAAGTTCTATCATGTATGCAATGCTGTGTACCAGACCTAATGTGTGCCTTGCTATTAGTTTACCAGGGAGGTACCAAAGTAATCCAGGAGTGGATCACTGGATAGCGGTCAAGAACATCCTAAAATACCTGAAAAGGACTAAGTATATGTTTCTCGTATATGGAGGTGACAAAGAGCTCATTGTAAACGGTTACGTCGATGCAAGCTTTGACACTGATCCAGATGACTCTAAGTCACAAACCGGATACATGTTTTTTATTAAATGATGGAGCTGTCAGTTGGTGTAGTTCCAAGCAAAGCGTCGTGGCGGGATCTACGTGTGAAGCGGAGTACATAGCTGCTTCGGAAGTAGCAAATGAAGGAGTTCATATCCGATCTAGGTGTCATACCTAGTGCATCGGGTCCAATGAAAATCTTTTGTGACAACACTGGTGCAATTGCCTTGCTAAAGGAATCCAGATTTCACAAGAGAACCAAGCACATTAAGAGACGCTTCAATTCCATCCGCAATCAAGTCAAGGAGGGAGACATGGAGATTTGCAAGATACATACGGATCTAAATGTTGTAGACCCGTTGACTAAGCCTCACTCACGAGCAAAACATGATCAGCACCAAGACTCCATGGGTGTTAGAATCATTACAATGTAATCAAGATTATTGACTCTAGTGCAAGTGAGACTAAAGGAAATATGCCCTAGAGGCAATAATAAAGTTGTTATTTATATTTCCTTATATCATGATAAATGTTTATTATTCATGCTTGAATTGTATTAACGGAAACTTAGTACATGTGTGAATACATAGACAAACAGAGTGTCACTAGTATGCCTCTACTTGACTAGCTCGTTGAATCAATGATGGTTATGTTTCCTAACCATAGACATGAGATGTCATTTGATTAACGAGATCACATCATTAGAGAATGATGTGATTTACTTGACCCATCCATTAGCTTAGCACGATGATCGTTTAGTTTGTTGCTATTGCTTTCTCCATAACTTATACATGTTCCTATGACTTTAAGATCATGCAACTCCCGAATACCGGAGGAACACTTAGTGTGCTATCAAACTTCACAACATAACTGTGTGACTATAAAGATGCTCTATAGGTGTCTCCGATGGTGTTTGTTGAGTTGGCATAGATCAAGATTAGGATTTGTCACTCCGAGTATCTGAGAGGTATCTCTGGGCCCTCTCGGTAATGCACATCACTATAAGCCTTGCAAGCAATGTTACTAATGAGTTAGTTACGGGATGATGCATTACAGAACGAGTAAAGAGACGTGTCGGTAATGATATTGAACTAGGGATTGAGATACCGACGATCGAATCTCGGGCAAGTAACATACCGATGACAAAGGGAATAATGTATATCGTTATGCGGTTTGACCGATAAAGATCTTCGTAGAATATGTGGGAGCCAATATGAATATCCAGGTTCCACTATTGGTTATTGACTGGAGACGTGTCTCGGTCATGTCTACATAGTTCTCGAACCCATAGGGTCCGCACGCTTAACGTTTGGTGACGATCGGTATTATGAGTTTATGTGTTTTGATGTACCAAAGATAGTTCGGAGTCCCGGATGTGATTACGGACATGACGAGGAATCTCGAAATGGTCGAGACATAAAGATTTATATATTGGATGAGTATATTCGGACACCAGATGAGTTCCGGGGGTCACCGGATAATTATCGGAGTGCCGGGGGGTTATTGGAACCCCCGGGGGGACTAGTGGGCCAACATGGGACTTAGTGGATAGAGAGAGAGGGCCGGCCAAGGCAGGGCCACGCGCCCCTCCACCTCTAGTCCGAATTGGACTAGGGAAGGGGGGCGGCGCCCCCCTTTCCTTCTCTTCTCTCCCTCTCCTTCCTTCCCCCTTTCCTCCTCCTAGTAGGACTAGGAAAGGGGAGTCCTACTCCTACTAGGAGGAGGAGGACTCCTCTCCTGGCGCGCCTCAAGGGCCGGTCGGCCTCCCCCCTTGCTCCTTTATATACGGGGGTAGGGGGCACCCTAGAACACACAAGTTGATCATTGATCCCTTAGCCGTGTGTGGTGCCCCCCTCCACCATAATCCAGCTTGGTTATATCGTCGTAGTGCTTAGGCGAAGACCTGTGCCAGTAGCTTCATCATCACCGTCATCACGCTTTCGTGCTGATGAAGATCTCCCTCGACACTCAGCTGGATCGAGAGTTCATGGGACTTCACCGAGCTGAACGTGTGCAGACCGCGGAGGTGCCGTACTTTCGGTACTAGGACCGGCCGGATCATGAAGACGTACGACTACATCAACCACGTTGTCATAACGCTTCCGCTTATGGTCTACGAGGGTATGCGGACAACACTCTTCCCCTCTCATTGCTATGCATCACCATGATAGATCTTGCGTGTGCGTAGGATTTTTTTTTTGAAATTACCGCATTCCCCAACAGCTAGAGGTGCTGAAGTTGTAGCGCTGGTGTCTGTCACCGGCACTCCTGCAGACCTCTGCCTCCTGTGCACCCATTGACATGCATCAATGGTGGTCTTGTCACTCATGTCCTCGAGCTCTTCTTGGATCTTCTCCACAGAAGTCTGAATCTCTGTCACCTTAACATCCAAGTCATGAAGTTTCGTGATTCTGAGTTAGGGTGGCCAATCCTTTCTCAATCCTCAAAGTGGCTTGAATAAGATAGCCAAGTTGGTCTTGTTTTTAATTGAGAAAAACTTGTGAAGCCTCTTCAGCACTTGGTATCTTGCCTGCCTTCTCTGCTTTTGCTTTCTCCCTCTTCTCTTGAGCCTCTACAGATGTAGGATCTGAAGCATCCATAACAACTATGTTGTCCTCACGATCAGGCCTCAAGGGAAGGTGCTCTTTGTCCAAGAGATACATGCCTTTGCCCATTTTGGAGTTGATGAGCATCTAAATGTGTGGAGCATACCCACATGATCTATTTTGGTCTGCAGTTCTTTTGATGGTCTCAACAAGCAAACTCATCACTTTGAATTTCTGGGGCACATCAAACATCTGAAGAAAGTTGATGGAGTCGCCTCTGATCATCCTGTGATCTCCTGATTTGGGAAGCAAGGTGTCGGGGATATACCCCACGGTGTAAACCGGCCGGAAGTATAACCCGGCCGGACTAGGCGTTTCATTGGTAAACCGCTAGAGGATTGGCGGTTTACGTGATTGGCGGTTTACGAGTCTGGAGGTTCACTGGTATGACGATTCACGAGCCTGAAGACTCATTGGTGACCTGGCGCGTGTTCTAGATGGATGACAAGGCCCAAGGCCCAGCATGCCGGTTTATGATAATGGTGGGCCAGTTTAAGAGGAAAGGCATGAGGAACATTTATCTTACAAGGAGTTAAGACCTAGACTTGTATCTGATTTGTATTAGAGATAGACTAGTCCTAATCCTAATAGGACTCTACATGTAACCCGCCCCTCCAACATATATAAGGAGGGGCAGGGCTCCCCAAAAGGGACAAGATTCACAAGTTCCACAAGTTGGACAAGTTAGGTTTAGACAATAGCTCTCGAGATAGAGCACTCTTATAATCGTGATCATCATCATCAATATCAATGAAGCAGGATGTAGGCTTTTACCTCCACCGTGAGGGGCCGAACCTGGGTAAAACATCGCGTCTCTCGTCCCGCTCAACCCCTCTCAAGCTACCACATAGATGTGTTGGCCTCGCGACTAAGTCCTGACACTAAGGACATCTGTCGTGACAATTCCACGACAGTTGGCGCCCACCGTGGGGCAGCGCCGCACGATGGTGTTGAGTTCTTGAAGGGATCTCATCTAGGGATTGACGAGCTCGCGATTTCGTTGGTTGAGAAGGAACCGGCAAGTTTGTTATTTTGTGATCAGGAACATGATTAAACTTTGGAGCCGGTAGTACATGAGATCGAAAGAAGCTAGGATTCCATGCGCGCCGTCGCACGTGACCTATTGATCCGCCGGTCCAAGTGAAGTTGATTTCCACCGGAACGGCCGTGCAAACCGGCGAAACCGAGACTGGTTCAAAGTACTTCGCTGTTCGATTGCCGTTTATACGGGGGAGCCAGCGCACGTACGTGCAATCATCTACTCACGGTCCAATCAAGACCAAATCAAAAGTACTTGACTAGCACTACTTAAACTAGTACCATGCCATGTGAAATCCATCATCAACTGTTCTTTTTTCGGAAAAGGGCCAGCGCTACTTGAATAGTACTACTAGATCAGATGTCCTTTTTCCCTTGGCTACTGCATCCATCCGAGTCGGAAGAGATCAAGTGCTGCTGCCAGATCATCGTCAGAAAAAAAGGCAAGGAAACAGCAGCGACCCGATGTGGATCGGTCAAATCCACCATGACTTGGACTCTGCCATCGCTGCTTGCGCAGCGCCTGGCCTCCTGCGCCACCCCGGACCGGCTCCGTATCGACACGCCAAGCTGCACGTAGTCTGCCGTTGAACCACCATCTCCATGGCCTCGCCTACAAGCTGCCCCCGATGTGCCTCCTCTGCCTCGGCCCACACACCTCGTCGCTGCCCCATGGCTGCGCTGCTGCCTCGAGACAGCCAAGCTGCTCTTCGCCTGCACGCCTCGCCGTTGCTGCTCCTTCTACAAGCGCTACAGCTGCACCTCCAGGCACTAGTCAAACTGATGGGTCAAGCCAAGCACGACCCGGAGGAGATCTAGGTCGCACGGAGTCGGCCTCGTCTCCACGCGCCGCATCAAGATATCGTCGCGTCTCCGGACTGGGTCCTGCCGTTGCCGCTGTTGCACTTCTGAACCGCCGCTGCACTGGGTCATCTTCTACCACCGTCATCGACCCGAGGGTGCCACCGCTCCTGCTTTGAGCCGCCGGCCCCCAAACCTCCCAAACCGCCGGCCTCCAAGTGTTGCGAGCCACCCCGACGGAGTTGCCATTGAGCCACCCCGGCCAAAGCAACTTCGTCTATGGCCTTCACACCTCTGAACCAGCCAAAGAGTATACTACAGTTTGCACGCAGTGGAGATTATACAAACTACGACGAACTCTCGCGAGGCCTTTGAAAGGATGAACACAAAAGTTCTTGGTTACCTACAGATGCCATATGGTGATCATCTGTCGCCTAAAATCAGGTGATATTTATCTTACATATATTGTTAAGTATATGTTGATTTCCTTCGACAAACAACTACTCCGCCCTGTTGTATGTTTTGTACGCAGGACAATTGTGGTTTATACCATGGGTACGGAGCACGTACTTGCAACATTGCGCCCGGTGTTCGTCCGTGCCTCATTACCCAATAAATATACGCGCAAGCCACCACCCTTGCGGCCCGGACTACTTCAACTCACCAGAACCATCCCTGTGATTTACTCATCCGTCCGTGCTGCCTTACAACGCCACGGATGACTCGACCGTCCGCCGTCGTGGCCGGTTCACATGTACATGCTAGTTTACAACGTCGTGGCCGACTCGGTCATGATTAATTTCAGCTTCACCATGGTGATAATCAACTCCACGGTGGATAACCCCTGGCATGATATATCAGGTGAAATCCATCCAATATATTTTATATTACATATTTCCTTCTTTAAAAGAGCAATTACTCCGGTTTGCAAAGTTGTTTAATGCAGGACCCTAAACCGCCATATTGGTGCAAATTTAAAGGCCGTCAGAAAATTTCCGGCTTAAAAAGAAGGATTCCGGTTTAAAATTCGGTTCAAGGAAAAGATGTCTCCCACAAAGCTTTGAAGCTCTCAATATCCGGTTCAATATCCCGGCTCAAGAAGAATTTATCTCTTGCAAAAATTTAAAGTTGCCATAGAGGGCCTGCAGCCATGATGCGCGGTTCAAACATGGGTATCCTGCTTTATTGGCTCATCATGTGTGGTTACACGGAGTTCATGTCTTAAAGCGGTCTCCGGTTTACCCCTTGAGTTAGTTTTTCAAAAGCTCTATATTATATCACTTGGGGGCTTTGGTCGTGTCCGAACCATAGCAACACCTTTTTGATAGGCGTAAAGCCACAGCATCACTTGGGGACTTGTGGTCACGTCTGAACCATAGTCACGCCTCTTGATCGGCCTAGTGCCATAGCATCACTTGGGGGCTTTGGTCGAACCCGAACCATCGCTACACCTCTTGATCGGCATAATGCCAATGCATCACTTGGGGACTTGCGGTCACGTCTGAACCATAGTCACGCCTCTTGATCGGCCTAAAGCCACAGAATCACTTGGGGGCTTGGTCGAACCCGAACCATTGCCACGCCTTTTGATCGGCATAATGCCACTGTTTCATTTGGGGACCTGGCTGACTTGAACCATAGCTACGCCTATCGGGGGCTTGGTCGTGTCCGACCATGGTAACGCCATTTGATCGGCACAATAGCCTCTTTTTGCAAATGGTTTTATCATTGCCTTTGCTTGCAATTTTGTTTTGATAAATATTTCTTCTGTTGCGTTTTTAAACCGACATTGTTAATCCGGTTCGACTGTCAATTACAAATTGGCAGAACACGGTCAAATCTTAATCCGGAGACTATCTGCCCAGTTTGGTTTTAAGTTACCATCCTATTGTGGAGTAAACCGGTGTTTATCAACCCGGCTCGGCTTTCAACTACAAGTTGTCAGTACACGATCAAGTTATAATCCGGAGACTATCAGCCCGGTCTGGTTTGACTACAAGTCACCAGTATTATATATGGTTAATCTAGGGTTTATCACAAACCCAGTACGGTTTTATCATAAACCGGTACAATATGAAAGGAGTTATCATTACTCAAAGATTGGGGTTATCACTCTTACTACAAAAAGTTTGTAAACCAATGATGTGATTCAATGTCACAGGTATGATATATTTTATATTTTTAAGTGCAGCCTTGGTTATAAACCCAGGTTATATGTTGGGTATTATGACCCGTCCGGCGGTAAACCGCCAGGACACTTTAAACTTGTTGTATGCAGAAATAGGTTGAATAAAGTATGATGATAAATTCCGGTGTTTGTTAAACCGGCCTGGCTTTTGACTATAAGTCGCCAGTATGATGATAAATTATCCGGTGTTTATTAAACCGGCCTGGCTTTAAGACAATAAGTCGCCAGTATATGATGAGAAATTATCCGGTGTTTGTTAAACCGGCCTGGCTTTTGACTATAAGTTGACAGTATATATTTGGATTGCGTCATTGGAATCATGCACTCATAAATCATTGGATTATATTATTTAAATCTTCAAATAGCCAACATGGCTGGATTTTATTATGGTTATCAATAACCAGTATTATGATTAAGGTTTTCAAAGTCGCTTTAGCGCAATGGCTATTATATTATCAAAGGATATGATTTATTTTACAATTGAAGGAATAGTCCCAAGTCGCTGCAGGCTTACGACCCGGCACTTGGGGGCTACATTATTCAACTTAAGATTATATCAAATATGCAAGTCTCATGTCGCTGCAGGCATGCACCATAACACTTGGGGGCTAATGCAAAGTCATTTTTACTAGTCTTATTGAAGACCCGACTCATCATATTATAATGAGCCGGCCCTCGGGGGCTACCAATTGCTCATGCCAACAATTCAAGGTACACAAGTTTTCATCCATAATATTGAAGGATCCATTGCTCAGTTGGTAAAGCACAAAGCTCTTAACCTTGTGGACGTGGGTTCAAGCCCTACGATGGAAGCTACATTATAAGATGTTATTTTCATTAAAGTATATATCAAGTCCCGGTTCAGTATTGTCTTACTAAGCCGGCCCTTGGGGGCTACACATCACTGCTAAAATCTACATGCTTATATTTACAAAGTCCCTGCTCATTATTGCATAATGACCTGGCCCTTGGGGGTTACACTGATTGAAGTTTATAAGCAATTACAAGTCCCAGGTTGCCGCAAGCATGACAACTCGGTACTTGGGGGCTACATATATGGAGTATTCAGTTTATATGATTGAGATGAACAAACTGGATTTCTTCAAGGTTGAAACACTTATTGGAGCAAGTCTTAAGTTATCACTATGTTCTCCTCTTAAGACTTGGGGGCTATAGTTATTATGCATATAAAGGAGGAACATCTTCAGTTTATCAATTTTGAGCAAATCAGGAAGATCAATTACATGACCCGGCGTTGACAACAATTATGACCCGGTGCCATCAATATTTATAAACCGGCTATTTTCGTAATATTAAACCGGCAAGTTTTACATCTTCAAACAGGCTGAATATCAGATAAGTATTTCAAGACCCATATTTCTTAAACTGGCACTTTGGGAGCTGAGTCAAAGGAGTTATTCTTCACAATATTTCTCTGTGATAAACCAATGTCGGCAAATTGATTATGAAGCTGGTCTGTTGACCCGGACTTCCCAGAAGGAGGAAATAACAAGGACTTAAGGGTGATCAGGTACCGGTTTACAAGAATTCTTAACCCGGAGCATAACCTGTCAAATTTGTTCTTGTGTTTATTTTGCAGCATAAGTTTACCATGGATAAATCCAAGCTAAACTTGGGGGCTAATGTCGGGGATATACTCCGCGGTGTAAACCGGCCGGAAGTATAACCCGGTCGGACTAGGCATTTCATTGGTAAACCGCCAGAGGATTGGCAGTTTACGTGATTGGCGGTTTACGAGTCTGGCGGTTCACTGGTATGACGATTCACGAGCCTAAAGACTCATTGGTGACCCGGCGCGTGTTCCAGATGGATGACAAGGCCCAAGGCCCAGCATGCCGGTTTATGATAATGGTGGGCCGATTTAAGAGGAAAGGCATGAGGAACATTTATCTTACAAGGAGTTAAGACCTAGACTTGTATCCGGTTTGTATTAGAGATTGACTAGTCCTAATCATAATAGGACTCTACATGTAACCCGCCCCTCCAACATATATAAGGAGGGGCAGGGCTCCCCAAAAGGGACAAGATTCACAAGTTCCACAAGTTGGACAAGTTAGGTTTAGACAATAGCTCTCGAGATAGAGCACTCTTGTAATCGTGATCATCATCATCAATATCAATGAAGCAGGATGTAGGCTTTTACCTCCACCGTGAGGGCCCGAACCTGGGTAAAACATCACGTCTCTCATCCCGCTCAACCCCTCTCAAGCTACCACATAGATGTGTTGGCCTCGCGACTAAGTCCTGACACTAAGGACATCTGTCGTGACAATTCCATGACACAAGGTGTCTTCTACTACCCTCATCATAGCTGTCAGAGGGACTAGTGCCCTCACTTAGGTTAACTTGCTCCTCAAACTTGTTCTGGCTATCACTTTGATCTGACATGTCTGACTCTACAAACTGAAAGCTGACGCTGTGAATATATGTAGATGAAATAGAGTGGATGAGCATCACAAAGTGCAGAGATTTTGCAAAACAATTGAGTCAAAAACTTAGTTTTAGTTTTCCACAGAACGCATTTCGGAGCTACCGATTTGTTAAACTTGGTGCCACCGAAGCAATATTGGAGTCTGAGCTATTGGGATCGGTCAGACCAAGACACAGTTTGGTGAGTCCGAGATTGCTAGGGTTTCAGTGAGAGTTGAACTCGGTCACACCGATTTGCAAGTTTAGGTCAGACCGAAAGTTACAAGTGGAGTGGCCTAAGCCAAATCGGTGAGACCGATTTCCACAACTCGGCCGGTCCGAGATGAGTTCGGCAGAAACCTAACCCTAAATTTTTGAATCAAAACTAATTAAACGGAGTTTTGCTAGATAGATTAATCTCATACGTGGTAAGAATCATGGCATTGACCTAAGTGCAGGAATCAGAGGTAAAGATTGCACATAGGGGTCGAGTTCATACCCTAACTTGACGGTGAACTTGCTACGGTGGCAACGACGGTGAAGATTCCCATTGACGGCGGTGGAGACTAGCGGCGGGAGGTCACTGGCGATGAGGATATGATCCAGAGACCGAGTCGGTAGAGCAAGACATGCGCGGGTGAAAAAGGTTTCGAAGGAATTTCCAAAATTTGGCCCGTGGATATATATATCATCACCCTATCGATGTGACCGAGTGGAACGACTCGGTGGCACGGAGATGCAGAATCGCAAGTGGTTACTGCAACTCGGTGTGACCGAATGGTTCTAATCGGTTGCACCAAGATTGAAAACCTTGATCAACTCAGCGAACTCGGTATGACCGAAATGGATGAATCGGTCAGACCGAAATACATAGAGAGGTTTTGAAAGTTTAAGTCTATGATGAATCGGTGACTCCGAGTGCTCCTCACCTAGAGGGTTTGAATCTGACTTGATCAAACTTTGTGATTGATAACCCACAAGTATAGGGGATCGCAACCGTTTTCGAGGGTAGAGTATTCAATCCAAATTTATTGATTCGACACAAGGGGAGCCAAAGAATATTCTCAAGTATTAGCAGTTGAGTTGTCAGTTCAACCACACCTGAAAGACTTAATCTTTGCAACAAAGTATTTAGTAGGAAAGTAGTATGGATGTAATGGTAACGGTGGAAAAAGTAACAGTAGCAGTTTTTGTAGCAATCGTAATAGTGGCAACGGAAAAGTAACTAAGCAAAGATCAATATGTGAAAAGCTCGTAGGCAATGGATCAGTGATGGATAATTATGTCGGATGCGATTCCTCATGCAACAGTTACAACATAGGGTGACACAGAACTAGCTCCAGTTCATCAATGTAATGTAGGCATGTATTCCAAATATAGTCATACGTGCTTATGGAAAAGAACTTGCATGCCATCTTTTGTCCTACCCTCCCGTGGCAGCGGGGTCCTGTTGGAAACTAAGGGATATTAAGGCCTCCTTTTAATAGAGTACCGGACCAAAGGAATAACACTTAGTGAATACATGAACTTCTCAAACTACGATCATCACCGGGAGTGGTCCCGATTATTGTCACTTCGGGGCTGCCGGATCATAACACATAGTAGGTGACTATTGACTCACAAGATAGGATCAAGAACTCACATATATTCATGAAAACATAATAGGTTAAGATCTGAAATCATGGCACTCGGGCCCTAATGACAAGCATTAAGCATAGGAAAGTCGTAGCAACATCAATCTTAGAACATAATGGATACTAGGGATCAAACCCTAACAAAACTAACTCGATTACATGGTAAATCTCATCCAACCCATCATCGTCCGGCAAGCCTACAATGAGATTACTCACGCACGGCGGTGAGCATCATGAGATTGGTGAGGGAGGATGGTTGATGATAACAATGGCGACGGATTCCCCTCTCTGGAGCCCTGGACGGACTCTAGATCAGCCCTCCCGAGGAAGATTAGGGCTTGGCGGTGGCTCTGTATCTTAAAACGCAATGAATCCTTCTCTCTGATTTTTTTATCCCCAAACGTGAATATATGGAGTTGGGGTTGAGGTCGGTGGAGTCCCAGGGGGCCCACAAGGCAGGGGGCGCGTCCCAGGAGGGGCGCCCTGCACCCTCGTGGACAGGGTGTGGGGCCCCTGTTGCTGATTCTTTCACCAATATTTTTTATTAATTCCAAAATGTGTCTTTGTGGATTTTTCAGGTAATTCCGAGAACTTTTATTTCTGCACAGAAATAACACCATAGCAGTTCTGCTGAAAACAGCGTCAGTCCAGGTTAGTTCCATTCAAATCATGCAAGTTAGAGTCCAAAACAAGGGCAAAAGTGTTTGGAAAAGTAGATATGTTGGAGACGTATCAGTGATGTAGCATGAATAGAGTTTGAGACGAGAAAATCATAGATAGCTAGAAGTTCTTAGGCATTCTTGTTCATTCATTTGGCAAAAGAAAGGAGCCAAACAATCAAAGAAACAAATGGATGTCCTCGAATGAGAAAAATGTGCAATCAACATGCTCACACAATAAGATGACAAATGAAATATGTGGAAAAGCATGCACAATCACTCTAGTATCTATCAAGCAATTGATGATGACTAGGTCATCTATATATGAGTATATTGACTGAGGAGAAAAATAAGAACATTTGATCGTAGGTCATACTCATCGTTTAAGCACAAGTGGGGTTACCACTTTTACATAAAGCATTGTTGTGTTCACACCATTGGAGTTGCTTTAGCTCAATTCTTAGAGTAAATCTCCCCCTAGATGTGATATCCCCCCTAAGACGGATTGCTACTTGTTGAGTGTGTTAGTTTTCCCTTGAAGAGGAAAGGGTGATTTAGCAAAGTAGCGTAAGTATTTCCCTCAGTTTTTGAGAACCAAGGTATCAATACAATAGGAGACAACACACAAGTCACCTAGTACATGCACAAACAATCAAGAACCTCGCAACCAATGTGATAAAGGGGTTGTCAATCCCTTCACGGTCACTTGCAAAAGTGAGATCTAATAGAGATAGTAAAGTAAATATTTTTGGTATTTTTGTTGTATAGATTGGAAAGTAAAGCTTGCAAAATAGTAAATGAGATGCGACGCAAATAAAAGAGATGCAATATAATAAGAAAGAGACCCAGGGGCCATAGGTTTCACTAGTGGCTTCTCTCAAGATAGCATGTATTACGGTGGGCGAACAAATTACTGCCGAGCAATTATAGAAAAGTGCATAGTTATGAAGATATCTAAGGCAATGATCATGAAAATAGGCATCACATCTCTGTCAAGTAGATCGAAATGATTCTGCATCTACTACTATTACTCCACACATCGACCGCTATCCAGCATGCATCTAGAGTATTAAGTTCATAAGAACAAAGTAATGCTTTAAGCAAGATGACATGATGTAGAGGGATAAACTCAAACAATATGTTATAAACCCCATCTTTTTATCCTTGATGGCAACAGTACAATACGTGCCCTGCTGCCCCTACTGTCACTGGGAAAGGACACTGCAAGATTGAACCCAAAGCTAAGCACTTCACCCATTGCAAGAAAGATCAATCTAGTAGGCCAAACTAAACCGATGATTCTAAGAGACTTGCAAAGATATCAAATGATGCATATAAGAATTCAGAGAGGAACCAAATAATATTCATAGATAATCTTGTTCATAAACCCACAATTCATCGGATCCCGGCAAACACACTGCAAAAGAGTATTACATCGAATAGATCTCCAAGAACATCGAGGAAAACTTTGTATTGAGAATCAAAGAGAGAGAATAAGCCATCTAGGTAATAACTATGGACCCGAATGTCTGTGGTAAACTACTCACGCTTCATCAGAGAGGCTATGGTGTTGATGTAGAAGCCCTCCATGATCGATTCCCCCTCCGGCAGATCGCCGGAAAAGGCCCCAAGATGGGATCTCACGGGTACAGAAGGTTGTGGCAGTGGAAAAGTGGTTTCGTGGCTCTCTGTGATCGATATGGGGTATAAGAGTATATATAGGTGGAAATAGTAAGTCGGTGGAGCTACGTGGGGCCCACGAGGGTGGGGGCGCGCCCTCCTACCTCGTGGCCGCCTCGCGGAGTTCCACACTTCAACTCCAAGTCTTTTGGTTCGCTTTCGGTCCAAGAAAGATCATTGCAAAGGTTTCATTCTGCTTGGTATTCCTTTTCTGTGAAACTCTAAAATAGGCAAAAAAAACAGAAACTGGCACTGGGCATTCGGTTAATAGGTTAGTACCAAAAATAATATAAAAGAGCATATTAAAGCCCATCAAACATCTAAAACAGATAATATAATAGCATGGAACAATCAAAAATTATAGATACGTTGGAGACGTATCAAGCATCCCCAATCTTAATTCCTACCCGTCCTCGAGTAGGTAAATGATAAAAACAGAATTTTTGATGTGGAATGCTACCTAACATAATTATCAATGTAATTTTCTTTATTGTGGCATGAATGTTCAGATCCGAAAGATTCAAGACAAAAGTTTAATATTGCCATAAAATAATAATACTTCAAGCATACTAACAAAGTAATCACGTTTTCTCAAAATGACATGCCAAAGAAAGCTATCCCTACAAAATCATATAGTGTGGCTATGCTCTATCTTCATCACACAAAATATTTAAATCATGCACAACCCCGATGACAAGCCAAGCAATTGTTTCATACTTTTGATGTTCTCAAACTTTTTCAATCTTCACGCAAGACATGAGCGTGAGCCATGGACATAACACTATAGGTGGAATAGAATGGTGGTTGTGGACAAGAAAAAATGGAGAAGATAGTCTCACATCAACTAGGCGTATCAACGGGCTATGGAGATGCCCATCAATAGATATCAATGTGAGTGAGTAGGGATTGTCGTGCAACAGATGGACTAGAGCTATGCATGTATGAAAGCTCAAAAAGAAACTAAGTGGGTGTGCATCCAACTCGCTTGCTCACGAAGACCTAGGGCATTTTGAGGAAGCCCATCATTGGAATATACAAGTCAAGTTCTATAATGAAAAATTCCCACTAGTATATGAAAGTGACAAAATAGGAGACTCTCTATCATGAAGATCATGGTGCTATTTTTCAAGCACAAGTGCGGAAAAAGGACAGTAGCATTGCCCCTTCTCTCTTTTTCTCTCATTTTTTTATTTGGGCCTTTTCTCCTTTTTATGGCCTCTTTTTTCTCTTTTTTTATTTTTCATCCGGAGTCTCATCCCGACTTGTGGGGGAATCATAGTCTCCGTCATCCTTTCATCACTGGGACAATGCTCTAATAATGTTGATCATCACACTTTTATTTACTTACAACTCAAGAATTACAACTCGATACTTAGAACAAAATATGACTCTATGTGTATGCCTCCGGCGGTGTACCAGGATGTGCAATGAATCAAGAGTGACATGTATGAAATAATTATGAAGGTGGCTTTGCCACAAATACGATGTCAACTACATGATCATGCAAAGCAATATGACAATGATGGAGCGTGTCATAATAAACGAATCGGTGGAATGTTGCATGGAGATATATCTTGAAATGGCTATGGAAATGCCATCATAGGTAGGTATGGTGGCTGTTTTGAGGAAGGTATATGGTGGGTTTATGGTACCGGTGAAAGTTGTGCGGTACTAGAGAGGCTAGCAACGATGGAAGGGTGAGAGTGCGTATAATCCATGGACTCAACGTTAGTCATAAAGAACTCGCATACTTATTGCAAAAATCTATTAGTTATCAAAACAAAGTACTACGCGGATGCTCCTAGGGTGATAGATTGGTAGGAAAATACCATCGCTCATCCCCGACCACCACTCATAAGGAAGACAATCAATAAATAAAGCATGCTCCAACTTCATCACATAACGGTTCACCATACGTGCATGCTATGGGAATCACAAACTTTAACACAAGTATCTCTCAAATTCACAACTACTCAACTAGCATGACTCTAATATCACTATCTTCATATCTCAAAACAATCATAAGGAATCAAACTTCTCATAGTATTTAATGCACTTTATATGAAAGTTTTTATTATTCCCATCTTGGATGCCCATCATATTAGGACTAATTTTATAGCCAAAGAAAATTACCACGCTGTTCTAAAAGACTCTCAAAATAATATAAGTGAAGCCTGAGAGATCAATAATTTCTATAAAATAAAACCACCACCGTTCTCTAAGAAGATAAAAGTGAAGCACTAGAGCAAAATTATCTAGCTCAAAAGATATAAGTGAAGCACATAGAGTATTCTAATAAATTCTAATTCATGCGTGTCTCTCCCAAAAGGTGTCTACAGAAAGGATGATTGTGGTAAACTAAAAATCAAAGACTCATATCATACAAGACGCTCCAAGCAAAACACATATCATGTGGTGAATAAAAATATAGCCTCAAGTAAAGTTACTGATAGACAAAGACGAAAGAGGGGATGCCTTCCGGGGCATCCCC
Organism: Triticum dicoccoides; assembly: GCF_002162155.2. NCBI lineage: Eukaryota > Viridiplantae > Streptophyta > Magnoliopsida > Poales > Poaceae > Triticum > Triticum dicoccoides. The sequence goes on from NC_041384.1 coordinate 387,421,940, forward strand.
AAGATTAGGCTTTTGGTTGTCCTTGAATTTTACCTCGGGGTGCATTGGGAATCCCCAAGATTAGGCTCTTGCCACTCCTTGTTCCAAAATCCATCAAATCTTTACCCAAAAACTTGAAAACTTCACAACACAAAACTCAACAGAAAATCCCATGAGCTCCGTTAGTATAAGAAAATAAACCACCACTTTAAGGTACTGTATGAACTCATTATTTATTTATATTGGTGTTAAACCTAATGTATTCCAACTTCTCTATGGTTCATACCCCTAGATACTGGCCATAGATGCATCACAATAAGCAAACAACACGCGAAAAACAGAATCTATAAAAAACAGAATAGTTTATAGCAATCTGGAGGTTTCTAATACTTCTGTAACTCCAAATATTCTGAAAAATTAGGACGGCCAGGATAATTTGTATACTGATCTACTGAAGTTGGAATTGGTATTTTATCACTCTCTGGTAGAAAATGAAAATTATTTTCGTGAACACATACTTTCTATTTTTATCAGCAAGATCAAACAATAATCAGCCAAGAAGATCCTAAAGGCTTTACTTGGCACAAACACTAATTAAAACATAAAGAACACAATCATAATAGAATCTAGATGAATTATTTATTATTAAACATGAACAAAAGGTAAAGAACAAAAATAAAATTGGGTTGCCTCCCAACAAGCACTATTGTTTAACACCCCTAGCTAGGCATAAAAACAAGAATAGATCTAGGTATTGTCATCTTTGGTATGCAATCTAGAAGTGGCTCTCATAATAGATTCGTAAGGTAATTTAATTTTCTTCCTAGGAAAGTGTTCCATGCCTTTCCATAACGTAAATTGGAAACTAATATTTCCTTCTTTCATGTCAATAATTGCACCAATCGTTCTAGGAAAAGGTCTACCAAGAATAACAGGACATGTAGGATTGCAATCTATATCAAGAACAATGAAATCTACGGGCAAATAATTCCTATTTGCAACAATAAGAACATCATTAATCCTTCCCATAGGTTTCTTAATGGTGGAATCCACAAGATGCAAATTTAAAGAACAATAACCAAATTCACGGAAACCTAGAACATCACACAAAGTTTTTGGAATCGTGGAAACACTAGCACCCAAATCACACAAAGCATAGCATTCATAATCTTTAATCTTAATTTTAATAGTAGGTTCCCACTCATCATAAAGTTTTCTAGGGATAGAAATTTCTAGTTCAAGCTTTTCTTCGTAGGATTGCATTAAAGCATCAACGACATGTTTAGTAAAAGCTTTATTTTGATTATAAGCATGAGGAGAATTTAACACGGATTGCAACAAGGAAATACAATCTATCAAAGAGAAATTATCATAATTAAATTCCTTGAAATCCAAAATAGTGGGTTCACTTCTATGTAAAGTTTTGACCTCTTCAATCCCACTTTTATTAATTTTTGCATCAAGATCTAAAAACCCTGAATCATTGGGACGCATTTTAACTAAAGTTAACTCATCTCCAGTCCCATCTTTATCAAGATTAATATTGGAAAACAAATATTTAATAGGAGTCACATCAATCACTTCTAGTTCTTCATCATTATTATCATGAAAACTAGAAGAACACGCTTTCACAAAGCAATCTTTTTTAGCACGCATCCTAACGGTTCTTTCTTTGCACTCATCAATGCAAATTCTCATGGCTTTGAGAGACTCATTAATGTCATGCTTAGGTGGAATAGATCTAAGTTTCAAAGAATCAACATCAAGAGAAATTCTATCCGCGTTCCTAGCCAACTCATCAATCTTAAGCAATTTTTCTTCAATCAAAGCATTGGAATTCTTTTGCGAATTCATAAATTCTTTAACACTAGTCTCAAAATCAGAGGGCATATTATTAAAATTTCCATAAGAGTTGTTGTAGGAATTACCATAATTATTAGAGGAATTACTAGGAAACGGCCTAGGATTAAAGGTTCCTCTATACGTGTTGTTACCAAAATTGTTCCTACCAACAAAATTCACATCCATATATTCATTATTATTATCAATCAAAGTGGACAAAGGCATATCATTAGGATCAGAAGAAACACTTTTATTAGCAACGAAATTCATAAGTTCATCCATCTTTCCACTCAAAACATTAATCTCTTCAATTGCATGAACTTTTTTACTATTGGATCTTTCGGTGTGCCATTGAGAATAATTAACCATAATATTGTCTAGGAGTTTAGTAGCTTATCCTAAAGTGATTTCCATAAAAGTGCCTCCCATGGCCGAATCTAAAAGATTTCTAGAAGCAAAATTCAATCCGACATAATTTTTTTGTATAATCATCCACAAATTCAAACCATGTGTAGGGCAATTACGTATCATTAATTTCATCCTCTCCCAAGATTGTGCAACATGCTCATGATCAAGTTGCTTAAAATTCATAATATCGTTCCTAAGAGAGATAATTTTAGCGGGAGGAAAATACTTAGAGATAAAAGCATCTTTGCACTTATTCCATGAATCAATACTATTTTTAGGCAAAGAAGAGAACCAAGTTTTAACACGATCTCTAAGTGAAAACGGAAATAGATCCAATTTAACAATATCATTATCCACATCTTCTTCGTTTGCATATCACACAAATCAACAAAGTTGTTTAGATGGGTAGCCGCATCTTTACTAGGAAGGCCAGAAAATTGATCTTTCATAACAAGATTCAACAAAGCGGTATTAATTTCACAAGATTCAGAATCGATAGTAGGAGCAATCAGAGTGCTAATAAAATCATTGTTGTTGGTATTGGAAAAGTCACACAATTTGGTATTATCTTGAGCCATCGTGACAAACAATCAATCCAACACACAAGCACACAAGAGGCAAGCGAAAAGAAACAAACGGAAGAAGGGCGAAGAAAAGGCAAAGGTTTTGGAAAATCATTTTAGAAGTGGGGGGGAGGAAAACGAGAGGCGAATGGAAAATAATGTAATGCGAGGGAGAAGAGTTTATGATGGGTACTTGGTATGTCTTGACTTGACATAGATCTGCCAGACAACGACACCAGAAATCCTTCTTGCTACCTATTGAGCATGCGTTGGTTTTCCCTTGAAGAGGAAAGGGTGATGCAGCAAAGTAGCGTAAGTATTTCCCTTAGTTTTTGAGAACCAAGGTATCAATCCAGTAGGAGACAATGCACAAGTCACCTAGTACCTGCACAAACAATCAAGAACCTCGCAACCAACGCGATAAAGGGGTTGTCAATCCCTTCACGGTCACTTGCAAAAGTGAGATCTGATATAGATACTAAAGTAAATATTTTTGTTATTTTGGTTGTATAGATTGGAAAGTAAAGATTGAAAAATAGTAAACGAGATGCGATGTAAATAAAAGAGATGCAATATAATAAGAAAGAGACCCGAGGGCGATAGGTTTCACTAGTGGCTTCTCTCAAGATAGCATGTATTACGGTGGGTAAACAAATTACTGTCGAGCAATTGATAGAAAAGTGCGTAGTTATGAAGATATCTAAGGCAATGATCATGAATATAGGCATCACGTCCGTCTCAAGTAGATCGAAACGATTCTGCACCTACTATTATTACTCCACACATCGACCGCTATCCAACATGCATATAGAGTATTAAGTTCATAAGAACAGAGTAACGCTTTAAGCAAGATGACATGATGTAGAGGGATAAACTCAAACAATATGATATAAACCCCATCTTTTTGTCCTTGATGGCAACCGTACAATACGTGCCTTGCTACCCCTACTGTCACTGGGAAAGGACACCACAAGATTGAACCCAAAGCTAAGCACTTCTCCCATTGCAAGAAAGATCAATCTAGTAGGCCAAACTAAAATGATAATTCGAAGAGACTTGCAAAGATATCAAATCATGCATATAAGAATTCAGAGAAGAACCAAATAATATTCATAGATAATCTTGTTCATAAACCCACAATTCATCGGATCTCGGCAACCACACCGCAAAAGAGTATTACATCGAATAGATCTCCAAGAACATTGAGGAAAACTTTGTATTAAGAATCAAAGAGAGAGAAGAATCCATCTAGCTAATAACTATGGACCTGAAGGTCTGTGATAAACTACTCACGCTTCATCGGAGAGGCTGTGGTGTTGATGCAGAAGCCCTACGTGATTGATTTCCCATCCGGCAGATCACCGGAAAAGGCCCCAAGATGGGATCTCACAGGTACTGAAGGTTGCAGTGGTGGAAAAGTGGTTTCGTGGCTCTCTATTATCGATCTAGGGTATAAGAGTATATATAGGTGGAAGAAGTATGTCGGTGGAGCTATGTGGGGACCACAAGAGTGGGGGCGCACCCTCCTGCCTCGTGGCCTCCTCGCGGAGTTCCAGACTTCAACTCCAAGTCTTATGGTTTGCTTTCGGTCCAAGAAAGATCATCCCGTAGGTTTCATTCTGTTTGGATTCCGTTTGGTATTCCTTTTCTACGAAACTCTAAAATAGGCAAAAAAACAGAAACTGGCATTGGGCCTTCGGTTAATAGGTTAGTCCCAAAAATAATATAAAAGAGCATATTAAAGCCCATTAAACATCCAAAACAGATAATATAATAACATGGAACAATCAAAAATTATAGATGCGTCGGAGACGTGTCAAGGATGAACTAACCTTGGGTTTTATCGATGATGACTTCATGTAGATGTTGAAGATGTGGATGCTCAATGTTGATGTATACCATTTGTAGCAATCCATTGGAGTGAGTTGCACTTTCAATACCTACATGGGTTAGTCCCACAAGGAACAAACAAGGATATCCATAGACATAGAGTGAAGTACACACAAGATAATGTCCATGAAAGCATTAGGTTACCTTGTCCCTTCTCTTACCAACATGAGGGTTTGTGACTCCTTGAACTAGTGCAACATGTGGAAGTTGTTTGCACTTGTTCTCGCCAAAATGATATGAGTGAAGTATGTTGGCGGAGTCACCCTCAAGAACTCTCTAGTTCTTCTTCTTCAGGATCCACATCAACTTTATGGGAATCCTTGGAGTTGTAGTCGTACTTGATGAAGTAGAACTTGATGTAGTCTTGGGAACCCACTTGCCCAAGGCCTTAGGAGTTTCTTCAAATGCATCAATCTCCTCTTGAAGCTTGTCCTTGCCTTTTTGCTTGTGGTCTTGTGGTGGAAGATCATCTTGAGCTTGCGTTCCTTTGAAGGAAGTAGGATCATACTTCTTTTGTTGAGGAACAAACTTCGTCTTGGGGTATTGATCTTCTTCCCACTCAACTCCATTGGCATTGAACTTCCGTTCAAAACCAACACCTTGATTCTTCCGGTGCCTTCCTTGCTTGCGTACAATTTCCTCAAATTGCTTACTTCCAGCAAGGCTCTTGTAAACACCTTTATCTATAATTCCCTTTAATAAGCTATTTTGTTGCTCAAGTGTAACTTGGCTATGAGAATCATTAGTGGAATCAAGAGTACTAGTAGAAGAAACAACATTGGGTTTAGCATGATTATTGTTACTACTAGAAGAAGAAACTGTCTTACCCTTGTTGCTAGATTTTACTTGTGGCATGTAAGTAGACAAGGTAAACGGTTGTCAATGTAAGAAGAACTGTTCTTACGAAGATCATCATTGATTGCTTTTAAGAACTCATGCTCTTGATCAAGATTGAGCTTTTCAAAGCGTAGCTTCTCATGAGTCTTTAAAAGTTCTTGATGATCTTCTAAGGTAGTTTCATGAGCTAACTTAAGAGTGTTTAGTTCTTTAGTTAGATGCTCAATCACCTTCTTATGATCGTCATTCATTTTATCTTGATTAGCATGATTAATAGCAAGTTCATCATAGTTTTCATCACTAGAGTTGTCAACAAGTAAATCATCATCACCTAGCAAGTCATCTTCATCACTATTGCAATCAGCATACTTGGGGTGTGATACCTTTGGGCCTTTAGCCATGAAGCATCTTCCAATTCCTTCATTTGGTGAGTCAAATATGTCATAGGAGTTGGTTGACATAAGTGTTAGACCGACAACACCCTCATCTTGAGTATATTCAGAGTCGAAGTGGTAACTTCTCTTGGAGTGGTGGTCGGAGTCGGAGCCGGATACCCATTCACCAACATGAGCTTGATGTCTTCTTTTTGTATAGCTCCTTGATGACTTGTCCTTCCTCTCCGAATCCTTACTTCTGCGAGAGATTCTTTGTTATCATCTCTACTCCTTCTCTCTCTTGGAGGTGATTCTTCTCTTTGTTTGTAGGGAGCCGTACACTCATTGGAGTAGTGTCCGGGTCTTCCACAATTGTAGCAATTACGCTCACGACTAGAAGATCTTTTTTCATTGTAGGACCTTGACTTGGAACTTCTTTCTTTGCTTCTACTCTTGTAGAACTTGTTGAAGTTCTTCACCATTAAGCTCATTTCCTCATTGAAGACTTGTTTCTCACTTGATGATGTAGGAGCATCACATGAGGCTTTGTAAGCACTACTAGACTTGTTGTGAAGATCTTCTTTATCCTTGAGTGACATCTCATGAGCAACAATTCTTCCAATGACTTTGGTTGGCTTGAGATCTTTGTAATTGGGCATCATTTGGATCAAAGTGCACACAGTGTCATATTTTCCATCCAAGGCTCTTAGGATCTTCTTGATGATGAATCTGTCGGTCATCTCTTCACTTCCTAAGCCGCAATCTCATTTGTGATGAGAGCCAGCCTAGAGTACATTTCAGTGACACCTTCACCATCCTTCATTTTGAACTTGTCAAGTTGACTTTAAAGCACATCCAATTGGATTCCTTAACGGAGTCTGTACCTTCGTGCATATCAATCAAAGTATTCCAAATTTCCTTTGCATTATGAAGACGGCTGATTTTGTTGAATTCTTCACGGCACAATCCGTTGAAGAGGATATCACAAGCTTGATCATTGTATTGTAGCATCTTCAATTCTTCTGCGGTAGCTTCACGATTTAGTTCTCTCCCATCAAAGGATTCACCTTGCAAGCCAATACACACAATAGCCCAAACGACGAGTTTATGTCCAAGAATATGCATTTTCATCTTATGCTTCCAACTAGCAAAATTAGTACCATCAAAGTAAGGACCTCTACGGTGCTAATTTCCCTCGCTAGACGCCATACTCTCCTAGGTTGTGAAACCAAGGCTATGATCACCAAATCTATGGAAACCAAGGCAAATGGAGACCAAATCTCTAATACCACTTGTAGGATCGAAAGTATGTCTAGAGGAGGGATGATTAGACTACTTGACCAAATAAAAAATCTAGCCTTTTCCCAATTTTAAGTCATGGCAGATTTTAGCAACTTAACACAAGTCAAGCAATCAACCTACACACGAATTCTAAGAGTATAGCAGCAGAATGTAAATCATTGCATATGAAGGTAAAGGGGGGGACTTTGGAGGGAGAAAACACAATGTAGACACGGAGATTTTTGGGCGTGGTTCCCATAGGTGGTGCAATCGTACATCCACGTTGATGGAGACTTCAACCCACGAAGGGTAACGGCTGCACGAGTGAAGGAAATATGCCCTAGAGGCAATAATAAAGTTATTATTTATTTCCTTATATCATGATAAATGTTTATTATTCATGTTATAATTGTATTAACCGGAAACTTAGTACATGTGTGAATACATAGACAAACAAAGTGTCACTAGTTTGCCTCTACTTGACTAGCTCATTGAATCAATGATGGTTATGTTTCCTAACCATAGACATGAGTTGTCATTTGATTAACGGGATCACATCATTAGAGAATGATGTGATTGACTTGACCCATCCGTTAGCTTAGCACGATGATCGTTTAGTTTGTTGCTATTGCTTTCTCCATAACTATACATGTTCCTATGACTGAGATCATGCAACTCCCGAGTACCAGAGGAACACTTTGTGTGCTACCAAACATCACAACATAACTGGGTGATTATAAAGGTTCTCTATAGGTGTCTTCGATGGTGTTTGTTGAGTTGGCATGGATCAAGATTAGGATTTGTCACTCCGATTGTCGGAGAGGTATCTCTGGGCCCTCTCGATAATGTACATCACTATAAGCCTTGCAAGCATTGTAGCTAATGAGTTCGTTACGGGATGTAGCATTACATAACGAGTAAAGAGACTTGCGGGTAACGAGATTGAACTAGGTATTGAGGTACCGATGATTGGGCAAAGTAAAGTACCGATGACAAAGGGAACAACGTATACCGTTACGCGGTTTGACCGCTAAAGATCTTCGTAGAATATGTAGGAGCCAATATGAGCATCCAGGTTCCGCTATTGGTTATTGACCGGAGACATGTCTCAGTCATGTCTACATAGTTCTCGAACCCATAGGGTCCACACGCTTAACATTCGGTGACGATCGGTATTACGAGTTTATGTGTTTTGATGTACCTAAGGTAGTTTGGAGTCCCAGATTTGATCACGGACATGACGAGGAGTCTCGGAATGGTCGAGATGTAAAGATCGATATGTTGGAAGCCTATATTTGGACATCGGAATGGTTCCGAGTGGTTCGGGCATTTTTTCGGAGTACCGGGAGGTTACCGGAACCCCTCGAGGAGTATATGGGCCTTATTGGGCCTTGGTGGAATATAGGAGAGGGAAGGAAAGAGAGGGAGGCACGCCCCCCAAGCCCAATCCGGATTGGGAGGGGGGCCGGCGGCCCTTTCCTTCCTCCCTCTTTCCTCCTTCCTTCCTCTCCTACTCCTACTTGGAAGGGGGGGAATCCTACTCCCGGGGGGAGTAGGACTCTCCTAGGGCGCGCCATAGAGAGGGACGGCCCTCCCCCTCCTCCACTCCTTTATATACGGGGGAGGGGGCACGCCATGGACACACAAGTTGATCATTGATCTTTTAGCCGTGTGCGGTGCCCCCCTCCACCATAATCCACCTCGGTTATATCGTGGCAGTGCTTAGGTGAAGCCCTGTACCGGTAGCAACATCATCACCATCATCACGCTGTCGTGTTGACAAAACTCTCCCTTGAAGCTCTACTAGATCGTGAGTTCGCGGGACATCACCGAGCCGAACGTGTGCAGATCGCGGAGGTGTCGTACCTTTGGTGCTAGATCGGTCGATCGTGAAGACGTACGACTACATCAACCGCGTTATCATAACGCTTCCGCTTACGGTCTACGAGGGTACGTAGACGATACTCTCCCCTCTCATTGCTATGCATCACCATGATCTTGCGTGTGCGTAGGAATGTTTTTGAAATTACCGCGTTCCCCAACAGTGGCATCCGAGCCAGGTCTATGCGTAGATGTTATATGCACGAGTAGAACACAAAGGAGTTGTGGGCGTGGGTATATACATATTGCTTGCCGTCACTAGTTGATTCTTGATTCGGCGGTATTGTTGGATGAAGTGGCTCAGACCGACATTACGCGTACGCTTACGCGAGACTGGTTCTACCGACGTGCTTCGCACACAGGTGGCTAGTGGGTGTCTATTTCTCCAACTTTAGTTGAATCAGATTCAATGAACATGGTTCTTTCTGAAGATCAAAAAGCAATCACTATACCGTGTTGTGGTTTTTGATGTGTAGGTAAGAACGGTTCTTGCTCAACCCGTAGCAGCCACGTAAAACTTGTAACAACAAAGTAGAGGACATCTAACTTGTTTTTGCATGGGCATGTTGTGATGTGATATGGTCAAGACGCGATGAGAAATAAATTGTTGTATGAGATGATCATGTTTTGTTAAAGTTATCGGCAACTGGCAGGAGCCTTATGGTTGTCTCTTTATTGCATAAGATGCAAGTGCCATATAATTGCTTTACTTTATCGCTATGCGATAGCAATAGTTGCAAAAGCAATAGTTGGTGAGACAACCATGTGATGACACATTGATAGAGATCAAGATGATGGAGATCATTGTGTCATGCCGGTGACGATAGAGATCATGACGGTGTTTTGGAGATGGAGATCAAAGGCACAAGATGATGATGGCCATATCATGTCACATATTTTGATTGCATGTGATGTTTATCCTTTATGCATGTTATTTTGCTTAGTTCAGCGGTAGCATTATTAGATGATGTCTCACTAAATTACAAGGTATAAGTGTTCTCCCTGAGTATGCACCGTTGCGGCAGTTCGTCATGCCGAGACACCACGTGATGATCGGGTGTGATAAGCTCTACGTTCACATACAATGGGTGCAAGCCAGTTTTGCACACGCGGAATACTCGGCTTAAACTTGACGAGCCTAGCATATGTAGATATGGCCTTGGAACACTGGAGACCGAAAGGTCGAGCGTGAATCATATAGTAGATATGATCAACATAATGATGTTCACCATTTAAAACTACTCCATCTCACGTGATGATCGGACATGGTTTAGTTGATTTGGATCACGTGATCATTTAGATGACTAGAGGGATGTCTATCTAAGTGGGAGTTTTTAAGTAATCTGATTAATTGGACTTTAATTTATCATGAACTTAGTCCTGATAGTATTTGCATAACTATGTTGTAGATCAATATCTCGTGATGTAGCTCCCCGGTTTTTTGATATATTCCTAGAGAAAAACTATGTTGAAATATGATAGTAGCAATGATGCAGACTAGGTCCGTGATCTGAGGATTATCCTCATTGCTGCACAGAATAATTATGTCCTTGATGCACCACTAGGTGACAGACCTATTGCAGGAGCAGATACAGACGTTATGAACGTTTGACAAGCTCGGTATGATGACTACTCGATAGTTTAGTGCGCCATGCTTTACGGCTTAGAACCGGGACTTAAAAAGTGTTTTGAACTCCATGAAGCATATAAGATGTTCCGAGAGTTGAAATTGGTATCTCATACTCATGCCCGCGTCAAGAGGTATGAGACCTCTGACAGTACTTTGCCTACAAGATGGAGGAGAATAGCTCAACGAGTGAGCATGTGCTCAGAATGTGTGAGTACTAAAATCACTTGAATCAAATGGGAGTTAATCTTCCCGATAAGATAGTGATTGACAATGTTCTCTAGTCACTATCACCAAGTTACTAGAACTTCGTGATGAACTATAATATGCAAGGGATGACGAAAGTAATTCTCAAGCTCTTCGCGATGCTGAAATCAGCGAAGGTAGAAATCAACAAAAGCATGAAGTGTTGATGGTTGACAAGACCACTAGTTTCAAGTAAAAGGGCAAGGGAAAGAAAGGGAACTTCAAGAAGAATGGCAAGCAAGTTTCCACTCCCATGAAGAAGCCCAAAGCTAGACCCAAGCCTGAAACTGAGTGCTTCTACTACAAAGGAAATGGTCACTGGAAGTGGAACTGCCCTAGATACTTGGTAGATAAGAAGGATGACATACTAAACAAAGGTATATTGGATATACATGTTATTTATGTGTACTTTACTAGTGTTTATAGCAACCCCTCGGTATTTGATACTGGTTCAGTTGCTAAGAGTAGTAACTCGAAATTGGAGTTGCAAAATAAATAGAGACTAGTTAAGGGAGAGGTGATGATGTGTGTTGGAAGTGATTCCAAGGTTGATAAGATCACCATCGCACACTCCCTTTACTTTAGGGATTAGTGTTGGACCTAAAATAAATGTTATTTGGTGTTTGCATTGAGCATGAATACGATTGGATCATGTTTGTTGCAATACGATTATTCATTTAAGTCACAGAATAATTGTTGTTCTATTTACATGAATAAAACCTTCTATGGTCATACACTCAATATAAATGGTTTATTGAATCTCGATTGTAGTGATACACATATTCATAATATTGAAGCCAAAAGATGCAAAGTTAATAATGATAGTGCAACTTATTTGTGGCACTTCCGTTTAGGTCTTATTGGTGTAAAGCGCATGAAGAAACTCCATGCCGATGTGCTTTTGGAATCACTTGATGTTTGCGAACCATGCCTCATGGGCAAGATGACTAAGACTCCGTTCTCCGGAACAATGGAGCGAGCAAGTGTCTTATTGGAAGTAATACATACTGATGTATGTGGTCCGATGAGTGTTGAGGCTCGCGGCGGGTATCCTTATTTTCTGACCTTCACAGATGATTTGAGAAGATATGGGTATATCTACTTGATGAAACATAAGTCTGAAACATTTGAAAAATTCAAAGAATTTCAGAGTGAAGTGAAAAATCATCGTAACAAGAAAATAAAGTTTCTATGATCTGATTGCGTAGAATATTTGAGTTACGAGTTTGGTCTTCAACTAAAACAATGTGGAATAGTTTCACAAATTCATGCCACCTGGAACACCACAGCATAATGGTGTGTCCGAACGTCATAACTGTACTTTATTGGATATAGTACAATCTATGATGTCTCTTGCCAATTTACCACTATTGTTTTGGGGTTATGCATTAGAGACAAGTACATTCACATTAAATAGGGCACCATCTAATCCGTCGAGACGACACCGTATGAACTATGGTTTGGCTAGAAACCTAAGCTGTCATTTCTTAAAGTTTGGGGTTGCGATGCTTAAGAGAAAAAGTTTCAAAACGATAAGCTCGAACTCAAATCGGAGAAATGTGTCTTCACAGGATACCCAAAGGAGACAGTTGGGTACACCTTCTATCATAGATCCAAACGCAAGATATTTTGTTGCTAAGAATGGATCCTTTCTAGAGAAGGAGTTTCTCTCGAAAGAAGTGAGTGGGAGGAAAGTAGAACTTGATGAGGTAATTGTACCTTCTCCCGAATTGGAAAGAAGTTCATCACAGAAAAAAGTTCTAGTGATGCCTACACCAATTAGTGAGGAAGTTAATGATGATGATCATGAAACTTTAGATCAAGTTTGTAACATCCCAAATTTCCAATTTGGAATGTTATACATAGCTCATTCATGCATATCATATTTTGCTGCATTTCGTTTCGTGATCCTCGAAATTATAAGCAACTCAAGGACCCTCGGAAAGAGTTGGGGATTTCACTATTTTCATATTTGAATTCTATCAAATATTGAAATGACGATTTTTGGTTTTAATTATTTTCTCTCCGAAAATATTTCATATTTATATATGAGAGGAGATAATATGACTTCTCCAAAATCAATGAAATATTGGGGGGAAAATATTAAAATCAAATATTGGATTTTATTCGGAGTTCATTGCTATTTTTATTCGAATTAGAAAAAAATCACGTTTTTCAAAATTGCAGTTTAGGGCCAAGAAAATGTTCATCTTGTTCTAAATATTTTATTTAGACGGTGAAAATTTGTTTTGGCATTTTTAGATTTTTATTTATTTTTCTAGGATTTATCTGAGTTTTGGCGAAATTATTTACAAAAAAATCTCCAGCGCCTGACTCGGCCGAAGCACAGCCGAGCCGGCCCAGCCGCCCGGGCCTCGTCTCCCACCAGGAGACCACGAGCGCCGTCGCGCCGCCCGACGCCGAGTCCGGCCGGGACTCCTTCCGCGCCGCCTTGCCCCCTCCCCCAAGCAAGCCCCCCTCCTTTAAATACCCCGCCCCCGCACCCCACCCCACCCCGCCACCCGACCCACGCCGCCGCCTCCTAGACCACCCTGCCGCCACCGCCTTCCCGCGCCGCCCCGCG
>NC_041384.1:387436069-387465765 GCF_002162155.2 Triticum dicoccoides
CGCCGCCCCGCGCCACCCGCCGCCGCAGCCCGCCTCGCCGGAGCCGCCCCGCCTCGCTGGACCTCGCCGAATGTATAAGCCGCCGTTGCCACCATTCGGTTTTATTTTTTTTAAACCCGGTTAGGTTTTTTTAGAAAACCCTAGGTTCATTTTTTTAGATCGGTTCGCCGGTTTTTCTCTGTTTAGTTTATTTAGCGGACGTTCGTCCATGCGTTCATTTTAACGAACGGTGTTCACTTGTTAGCCACAGACAACGAACATTCGTTCGTTAGCCTGTTTGTCAGTTTTCTTTTTCTTGGATTTTCTGCGATTATTTTCGATCGCAATTTCTGATCCGATTTTCGTTTTAGTTTATCTTTTCACTCGTTTATCGGAATCAGGCGATTCAAGCACCTATATCTTCGTATCAAAACCCTCTTTCTGTTTAACCAACTTGAACAAGATTTTGATATAGTAAAATTTGACTTTAGTCCAGATTAGTAAATGGATCTTGTTTCTTTCATAGTTTGAGTTCCGTTGCTCCGTTTGATTTGATTATTTTTGCAAACCGGAGTTCTTAAGTTGAACTTTCTGATTAGATCTCTTATTTGAGTTTTACCCATGTTTCTTTGCTTGATTGCTTATGTATGCTATTGTTTGTGTGCGATAGAACACCCGGAGTGCGAAGCGTGCTACTACGAGTCTCTAGGTTTTGCGGATCATCAGCAAGGCAAGTAACACTTTGGTCATATCCTTTATCTCCCAGTTTTTATGCATTAGTTTCAATCCTCAAACATTGCATGGTTAGGACTTGATAACATGTGGGTTCGGAAGTAGTTGATGAGGTAGAACCTATTGCCCTGTTATTATCAAACCTTTGGGAGTTACTTCTACGTATTGCTCATATTGATATGGTATGCTTGTAGACATGGATTGGGTTTGAGTGAAATCATGACAGATGTGAGGTTATTAATTAATGGTTCAACTTAAGGTGGCAACTTAAATACACATCTGGGTGGATTGTTTGTTGGGCACCTGGAGAATCCAGTGTTGTCCTAGGATATCCCGGAGTACCTATGTGATAATCCTACAGTCCGCCACCCAGGCTCAAAGGGAACTGAGATATTTCATGCTAGAAACTTCCGTGTGCAGCCACAAGCTATTATGGGCTCTAGCATAGTTGAGTAAGTTGCGTGAATCTCTTGAAGAGATAGACTAGCAGGTAGTGGGTTGTAGGTGCTATAGTCTATCCGGAGTAGAGAGTTAATGCTTCTGAAAGACTGTGTCTCGATCATCCGTTTCTCAAACATCATGTTGTGCGAGAAATCCAACGGAGGAGATCGAGTCTTGTGGGGAAAAGTGCGCAAACCTCTGCAGAGTGTATAAACTAATCATGGTTAGTCGTGTCCCCGGTTATGGACAAATCTTGAGTATCTAGTACTTGGATTATCATATGTATCTCATCACTCTAAACTTAATATTGTTGGGTTAATAATTACTTTTAATTGGGATTGAGTTGGAGGAACCTTCTCAATGATGTTTCAACTACCATGATAGTTAAATAAAATCTATTCCTTTGTTGTAGGGAAAAATTTGCTTTTCGCAAAAAAAACTATAACCATAGAGATTTCCACCAGCCAAATATGCATATAGTGATAGCATTATTCTGTTCTTGCTATACTGTGTTACTTTGCCAGCATATTCCATGTGCTGACCCGTTTTCGGGATGCAACGTATTATGTTGCAGACTTTTCAGACGAGGAGTAAGGTTCGTTAGGTCGTTGCCGTGCAGCTCAGCTATGCCACTGGAGTTGATGGACTCACTTTATCTTCCAAGCCTTCCGCTATTATCGTATTAGATGGCCTTAAGCCATATTTATTGTAATAAGTTCTCTTTTGAGACATTCGATGTAATAAGTGTGTGATTGCTACTCTGTTATAAATCCTTCAAGTACTGTGTGTGTCAGCATTACCGATCCAGGGATGACACTGAAGCACAGAGACTTGACTGTTTGAGGTTGGGTCGCTACAAGATGGTATCAGAGCACACGCTGAGTGTAGGACACGACCACTAAGCTAAAGCCCTAGATCACTATTCTCTTCTCATTTCTGACTCCTCTCCATTTTCTACTCTTTAGGATGGCGGACGCAAGGAACAAGTTTGCACAACCGGATGAAGAAGCACCTTTTGGACGCCACTTGAAGGAAGTCACTAGGTACCTGAACATTGGAATACCAAGCTTCACCGGGACTTACAATGCCACTTTACCAGAAGAGGAGCGATGGATGATTCAAGTTCAAGTTCCAGGAAGGACATTCACACCAGACACCAAACCCATAGAGTTTTCCTTTGATGCACCAACCTGGAGTCTAGGAAAGAGCATGGTAGCTCACATCACCATGGGACGCATTGGAGAAGTTTACCATAAGGAGCTTAAGGATACTATTTACCAGATTTGTGGGCGCCGAGATGAGCAATGGGAGATGATCAACACCAGGAAGGATAGATCAATCGCCGCTTTCATCCAGGAGTTAAACTAGCACATTCGTCGCCAGGAGAACCAGATGTGCATAGGCATGATAGATCTGAAGAAGGCAATGACAAGGATCACGGAACTAGAGGAAGAACTCAAGGATACATGCGAAGATTATGAGGAGGAAATCGTCGTACTAGTGGAGAAGAATGACGATCTGGAAAGGAAGCTAGGAGTATTCATGGGAGACCCCGCACGAGGAGGAGAAGACGAAGAACCCAAGGAGATTCGTTCTGAGGACTACATCATCATCGACGACACCGACTTGGACCCTGACAATAGCGATGATGACCATGAATATGAAGCTGGAGCAGATATTATGGAGTCTTCAACCGAGCAATATTTCTAGTAGACCACCACATCAGTAGTAGTATTCCACCATGTATATAGTATAGTCCAAGCACTTTTGTAACGATAGTTAGATCGATTGTATGCCCTTGCTTGATGGATTGAGTGATATGATTGTGTTTGTCTCATGTGCATATGGGTAGTGTTTTTCTCACTAGACCTCATTCTATTATATTCTCTTCCCTCTACACCCTCAGATGCCTCCGAGATGTGACCCCGGATTTACTTTCCCACCAGAGCTCACTCAGTTGATCCAGCAGCAGAATACCCTGATGCAGTTGTTAGTTCAGAACCAAGGCAATAACAACAACAAAAACCCACCACCACCACCACCAGTTGACAACTTAGCCCGTTTTTTGAGGTTGCAGCCGCCGGTGTTTTCCAGTAGCACCGAGCCGATAGTGGCAGATGATTGGCTCCGCAGGATTGGAAGGGAGTTAACCACTGCAGGATGTACAGATGCTGAGAAGGTGCATTTTGCCGCACATCAATTGGATGGACCAGCAACCTCATAGTGGGAGAATTACGCTGTCACCTACCCTATAGCCACTGTTACATGGGACCAGTTTCAGCAAGCTTTCCGTACAACCCATGTCTCAACTGGAGCTATGAGTATGAAGAAGCGTGAGTTTCGCAACTTACGCCAGGGGAACCGTACTGTGGCTCAGTACGTGGATGAGTTTAGCAAGTTATCTTGCTATGCCCCTGACGATGTGGCCACAGATGCCGCGAAGCAGGAGAAGTTTATGGAAGGGTTGAACAATGAGATGAGCATGCAGTTGATGGTGGCAACATTCATCAACTACCAGGAGTTGGTAGGTAAGGCCCTTATGATTGAAGGGAAGCAGCAGCAAATTGAGAGCCGTAAGAGGAAGTATGGACAAGGAAGGTATAACTCAGGAGCTCAGCCGAAGCCTCGCCTAACCCCGAACTCGGGAGGACTTGTTCATAACCATGGAGGCCACACCCACAATGGAGGAAGTACCCATAATCATACTGGCCCAAGGAATGGGAATGGGAATGGAGCAAGCAACAATCAGAATCGTTCCAATCCAGCCACACCCGCCAAGAGAGACCTAAGCCACGTTACTTGTTTCAAGTGCGGGAAGACTGGACACTATGCCATGGAGTGCCCTGAAGCGAAGAATGGAAACGGTAACGGGAGCGCTGGAAAGAAGCCTAATCCATTCAACAAAGGACAAGTGAACCACGTTAACATGGAGGAGGTTGAATAGCAGCCAGACGCGGTTATTGGTAAGTTTTTGGTTAAGTCTTTTACCGCCCTCGTTCTTTTTGATACTGGTGCATCGCATTCATACATATCAAGGGAATCCGTGGATAAGTTTAAACTACCAACCCAAACCCTTAGGACCCCTCTGTTAGTAAGTTCACCTGGAGCAGAGTATATGGCTAGTCGATGGTGCGACCAGATACCCTTAACCATTGGTAGCCATGTTTTCCCGTCAAACCTAATAAGTTTGGAGTCACAAGGATTAGATGTGATATTTGGCATGGACTAGATGTCAAAATATGGAGGAAGCGTTACCTGTGTTAGTAAATTAATTTGTCTCACCACCCCGGAGGGAAAAAGGGTCAAGTATGTATCTAGACATGCGCCTAGGAGTAGCCAAGCAAATACCCTCACGGGAGTTGTTCAGGAGGAAGTGCCTGTAGTGAAGGATTACCCAGATGTTTTTCTAGAAGAGTTGTTTCGTATGCCTCGCGAAAACAGAAACCGCATGAGTTAAATTATGCCACGCATGATTTGGAGTTGGCTGCCGTAGTGCATGCATTGAAGACTTGGAGACATTACCTTATTGGAAACCATTGTGATGTGTACACGGATCATAAGAGTTTGAAGTACATTTTCACACAGAAGGAGTTGAACCTTAGGTAGAGGAGATGGTTGGAGCTTATCAAGGATTATGACATGAAGCTTCACTATTATCCAAGCAAGGCCAATGTTGTAGCAGATGCTTTGAGTCGAAAGAGTTATGCTAATACCCTAGTAAGCACGAGATTGCCAAAGGAGGTAGCAGAAGATCTCAGGGAACTTCGATTGGAGATTGTTCCTAGAGGATTTGTTGCAACAATGGAAGTTCAGTCGACATTGTTAGGAAAGATTCAAGAAGCTCAGAAGGATGACAAAGAGATTGCTGAGATAAAAGAGAGAATGAGCGAAGGAAAGGCTAAAGGTTTCCGTGAAGATGAGCACGACACCTTATGGTATGAGGACCGTGTTTATGTGCCCAACAACACAGAGATCAGGAAGTTAATACTTCAGGAGGCCCATGACTCACCATACTCGATACACCCTAGAAACACCAAGATGTATTTGGATTTAAAGGAGTGTTTCTGGTGGACTGGTATGAAGAAGGATATTGCCGAGTATGTAGCTGTATGTGATGTATATCAGAGAGTGAAGACTGAGCATCAAAAGCCAACAAGATTGTTACAGCCTATGCCGATACCCGAATGGAAAGTGGGATAAACTTGGCATGGATTTTATCACCGGATTAGCCAGGACCAAATCAGGATATGATTCTATATGGGTAGTAGTTGATCGCTTGACCAAAGTGGCTCACTTTATCCCAGTGAAAACCACCTATACAAGTGCGAAGTTGTCCAAGATATACATGACCAGGATCGTATGTCTGCATGGAGTTCCTAGGACCATCGTATCAGATAGAGGAACACAATTTACCTCAAAGTTTTGGCATCAGCTGCACCAGACTTTGGGAACAAGATTGGAGTTTAGTACAACATTCCACCCGCAGATGGATGGACAAACCGAGAGAGTCAACCAGATTTTGGAGGATATGTTGAGGGCCTGTGCGCTAGATTATGGATCTAGTTGGGATGAAAATTTTCCCTACGCAGAGTTCTCGTACAACAACAGTTACCAGGCCAGTTTGAATATGGCACCTTTCGAAGCTTTATACGGAAGGAGGTGCAGGACACCGCTGTTGTGGGATGAAGTTGGAGACCGACAGTTGTTCGGACCAAATTTGATGAAGGAATCAGAAGAGAAGGTTAAATTGATTAGAGATAGACTGAAGGTAGCTTAGTCCCGACAGAAGAGTTATGCGGATTCAAAACGGAAGGAGGTAGCCTATGAAATTGGAGACAGAGTGTATCTTCGAGTATCACCACTCTGAGGAGTTAAGTGCTTTGGAGTTAAGGGAAAGCTAGCGCCACGCTTTGTGGGACCATACAGAGTTTTGGAATGTATGGGAGAGGTTGCTTATAAGTTGGAGTTACCTAAAGGACTGTCAGGAGTTCATGATGTGTTTCATCTTTCACAGTTGAAGAAGTGTCACGCTGAGATGGTCGATATACCGCTAAGAGATACGGTGCCCTTGGAGGCGATTCAGTTGGACAGTGATCTGACCTATGAGGAGAAACCAGTCAGGATTCTTGAATATGCCAGCCGAGTCACCCGCAACAAGGTTATCAAGTTTTGCAAAGTTCAGTGGAGCCACCATACCGAGGATGAAGCCACCTGGGAACGAGAGGATGATCTTCGTAAAGACCACCTACACCTATTTTCTAGCCAACCCGAATCTTGAGGGCGAGATACATCTTAAGGGGGGTACGTTTGTAACATCCCAAATTTCCAATTTGGAATCTTATACATAGCTCAATCATGCATATCATATTTTGCTGCATTTCGTTTCGTGATCCTCGAAATTCTAAGCAACTCAAGGACCCTCGCAGAGAGTTGAGAATTTCACTGTTTTCATATTTGAATTCTATCAAATATTGAAACGAGGATTTTTGGTTTTAATTATTTTTCTCTCCGAAAATATTTCATATTAATATATGAGAGGAGATAATATGACTTCTCCAAAATCAATGAAATATTGGGGGGGTATTAAAATCAAATATTGGATTTTATTCGGAGTTCATTGCTATTTTATTCAAATTAGAAAAATTGCACATTTTTCAAAATTGCATTTTAGGGCCAAGAAAATGTTCATCTTGTTCTAAATATTTTATTTAGACGGTCAAAATTTGTTTTGGAATTTTTAGATTTTTATTTATTTTTCTAGCATTTATCTAAGTTTTGTCAAAATTATTAAAAAAATCTCCAGCGCCCGACTGGGCCGAAGCCCAGTCGAGTCGGCCCAGCCGCCCGCGCCTCGTCTCCCACCAGGAGACCGCGAG
Organism: Triticum dicoccoides; assembly: GCF_002162155.2. Taxonomy (NCBI): domain Eukaryota; kingdom Viridiplantae; phylum Streptophyta; class Magnoliopsida; order Poales; family Poaceae; genus Triticum; species Triticum dicoccoides. The sequence continues at coordinate 387,443,098 of NC_041384.1, forward strand.
CGCCGCCGCGCCGCCCGACGCCGAGTCTGGCCTGGACTCCTCCCGCGCCGCCTTGCCCCCTCCCCCAAGCAAGGCCCCCTCTTTTAAATACCCCGCCCCGCACCCCACCCCGCCACCCGACCCACGCCGCTGCCGTTTGCAGCCACCGCCGCCTAGCGCCGCCGCCACCGCCTGCCCGCGCCACCCGGCGCCACAACCCGCCTCGCCGGAGCCGCCCCTCCTCGCTAGAGGTATAAGCCGCCGTTGCCGCCGTTTGGTTTTATTTTTAAAACCCGGTTCGTTAGAAAACCCTAGGTTCGTTTTTTTAGATTGGTTCGCCGGTTTTTCTCGGTTTAGTTTATTTAGCGGACGTTCGTCCGTGCGGTCGTTTTAACAAACAGTGTTCACTTGTTAGCCGCAGACAACGAACGTTCGTTCATTAGCCTGTTCGTCAGTTTTCTTTTTCTCGGATTTTCCGCGATTATTTTCGATCATGATTTCTGATCCGATTTTCGTTTTAATTTATCTTTTCGCCCGTTTATCGGAATCAGGCGATTCAAGCGCCTAGATCTTCATCTCGAAACCCTCTTTCTGTTTAACCAACTTGAACAAGATGTTGATATAGTAAAATTTGACTTTAGTCCAGATTAGTAAACAGATCTTGTTTCTTTCGTAGTTTGAGTTTCGTTGCTCCGTTTGATTTGATTCTTTTTGCAAACTAGAGTTCTTAAGTTGAACTTTCTGGTTAGATCTCTTATTTGAGTTTTACCCATGTTTCTTTGCTTGATTGCTTATGTATGTTATTGTTTGTTTGCGATAGAACACCCGGAGTGCGAAGTGTGCTACTACGAGTCTCTAGGTTTTGCGGATCATCAGCAAGGCAAGTAACACTTTGATCATACCCTTTATCACCTAGTTTTTATGCATTAGTTTCAATCCTCAAACATTGCATGGTTAGGACTTGATAACATGTGGGTTCGGAAGTAGTTGATGAGGTAGAACCTATTACCCTGTTATTATCCAACCTTTGGGAGTTACTTCTACGTATTGCTCATATTGCTATGCTATTCTCGTAGACGTGGATTGGGTTTGAGTGAAACCATGACATATGTGAGGTTATTAATTAACGGTTCAACTTAAGGCGGCAACTTAAATACACATCTGGGTGGATTGTTTGTTGGGCACCTGGAGAATCCAGTGTTGTCCTAGGATATCCCGGAGTACCCGTGTGATAATCCTACGGTCCGCCACCTAGGCTCAAAGGGAACTGAGATATTTCATGCTAGAAACTTCTGTGTGCAGCCACAAGCTATTATGGGCTCTAGCATAGTTGAGTAAGTTGCGTGAAGCTCTTGAAGAGATATACTAGCAGGTAGTGGGTTGTAGGTGGTATAGTCTATCCGGAGTAGAGAGTTAATGCTTCTGAAAGACTGTGTCTCGATCATCCGTTTCTCAAACATCATGTTGTGCAAGAAATCCAACGGAGGAGATCGAGTCTTGTGGGGAAAAGTGCGCAAACCTCTGCAGAGTGTATAAACTAATCATGGTTAGTCGTGTCCCCGGTTATGGACAAATCTTGAGTATCTAGTACTTGGATTATCATATGTATCTCATCACTCTAAACTTAATATTGTTGGGTTAATAATTACTTTTAATTGGGATTGAGTTGGAGGAACCTTCTCAATGATGTTTCAACTACCATGATAGTTAAATAAAATCTATTCCTTTGTTGTAGGGAAAAATTTGCTTTTCGCAAAAAAAACTATAACCATAGAGATTTCCACCAGCCAAATATGCATATAGTGATAGCATTATTCTGTTCTTGCTCTACTGTGTTACTTTGCTAGCATATTCCATGTGCTGACCCATTTTCGGGCTGCAATGTATTATGTTGCAGACTTTTCAGACAAGGAGTAAGGTTCGTTAGGTCATTTTCGTGCAGCTCAGCTATGTCGTTGGAGTTGATGGACTCACTTTATCTTCCAAGCCTTCCGCTGTTATCGTATTAGATGGCCTTAAGCCATATTTATTGTAATAAGTTCTCGAGTACTGTGTGTGTCAGCATTACCGATCCAGGGATGACACTGAAGCACAGAGACTTGACCGTTTGAGGTCGGGTTACTACAAAGTTACTATCGAACCTCGTAGGTCAGCCAGAGTAAGGTCCGCACCAGAGTGGTATGGTAATCCTGTTCTGGACGTCATGTTACTTGACCATGACAAACCTACGAACTATGAGGAAGCGACAATGAGCCCAGATTCCGCGAAATGGCTTCAGGCCATGAAATCTGAGATGGGGTCCATGTATGAGAACAAAGTATGGACTTTGATTTACTTGCTCGATGACCGGTGAGTCATTGAGAATAAATGGATCTTCAAGAGGAAGACGAACGCTGATAGTAGTGTTACTATCTACGAAGCTTGAATTGTCGCAAAAATGTTTTCGACAAGTTCAAGGTGTTGACTACGATGAGATTTTCTCACTCATATTGACGCTTAAAAGACTGCCCGAATCATGTTAGTTGTTGCCGCATTTTATGAAATCTGGCAAATGGATGTCAAAACTGCATTCCTTGATGGATTTCGTAAAGAAGAGTTGTATATGATGCAACCAGAAGGTTTTGTCGATCCTAAAGGTGCTAACAAAGTGAGCAAACTCCAGCGATCCATCTATTAACTGGTGGAAGCATCTCGGAGTTGGAATATATGCTTTGATAAAGTGATCAAAGCATATGGTTTTATACAAACTTGCGGTGAAGCCTGTATTTACAAGAAAGTGAGTGGGAGCACTATAGCATTTCTGATAAGTATATGTGAATGACATATTGTTGATCAGAAATAATGTAGATTTTTTCTAGAAAGCATAAAGGAGTGTTTGAAAGGAGTTTTTCAAAGAAAAGACCTTGGTGAAGCTGCTTACACATTGAGCATCAAGATCTATAGAGATAGATCAAGACACTTGATAAGATTTTTCAATGAGTACATACCTTGACAAGATTTTGAAATAGTTCAAAATGGAACAGTCAAAGAAGGAGTTCTTGCCTGTGTTGCAAGGTGTGAAGTTGAGTAATGACTCAAAACCTGACCACAACAGAAAATAGAAAGAGAATGAAAAGTCATTCCCTATGCCTCAGTCATAGGTTCTATAAAGTATGCTATGCTGTGTACCAGTCCTATTGTATACCTTAGCATGATTCTGGCAAGGGAGTACAATAGTGATCTAGGAGTAGATCACTAGACAACGGTCAAAATTATCCTTAGAGGACTAAGGAAATATGTCTCGGTTATTAAGGTGATAAAAAGAGTTCATCGTAAAGAGTTACATTGATGCAAGCTTTTTACATCGATCTAGATGACTCTAAGTCTCGATCTGGATACATATTGAAAGTGGGAGCAATTAGCAAGAGTAGCTCCGTGCAGAGTACTATAGACATAGAAATTTGCGAACTGCATACGGATCTGAATGTTGTAGGCCCATAGACTAAACTTCTCTCACAAGCAAAACATGATCACTCTTTGGGTATTAATCACATAGCGATGTGAACTAGATTATTGACTCTAGTAGACCCTTTGGGTATTAGTCACATGAAGATGTAAACTAATCACATAAAGACGTGAACTATTGGTGTGAAATCACATGACGATGTGAACTAGATTATTGACTCTAGTGCAAGTGGGGGACCGAAGGAAATATGCCCTAGAGGCAATAATAAAGTTATTATTTATTTCCTTATATCATGATAAATGTTTATTATTCATGCTAGAATTGTATTAACCGGAAACTTAGTACATGTGTGAATACATATACAAACAGAGTGTCACTAGTATGCCTCTACTTGACTAGCTTGCTGAATCAATGATGGTTATGTTTCCTAACCATAGACATGAGTTGTCATTTGATTCACATGATCACATTGTTAGAGAATGATGTGATCGACTTGACCCATCCGTTAGCTTAGCACGATGATCCTTTAGTTTGTTGCTATTGCTTTCTCCATAACTATACATGTTCGTATGACTATGAGATCATGCAACTCCCGAGTACCGGAGGAACACTTTGTGTGCTACCAAACGTGACAACATAACTGGGTGATTATAAAGGTGCTATACAGGTGTCTCCGATGGTGTTTGTTGAGTTGGCATGGATCAAGATTAGGATTTGTCACTCGGATTGTCTGAGAGGTATCTTTGGGCCCTCTCGGTAATGTACATCACTATAAGCCTTGCAAGCAATGTAGCTAATGAGTTAGTTACGGGATGTAGCATTACAGAATGAGTAAAGAGACTTGTCGGTAACGAGATTGAACTAGGTATTGAGATACCGACGATCGAATCTGGAGCAAAGTAACATATCGATGACTAAGGGAACAATGTATACTGTTATGCCATTTGACCGATAAAGATCTTTGTAGAATATGTAGGAGCCGATATGAGCATCCAGGTTCCGCTATTGGTTATTGACTGGAGACATGTCTCGGTCATGTCTACATAGTTCTCGACCCCGTAGGGTCCGCACGCTTATCGTTTGGTCACGATCGGTATTATGAGTTTATGTGTTTTGATGTACCAAAGGTAGTTCGGAGTTCCGTATTTGATCGTGGACATGACGAGCAGTCTCGAAATGGTCGAGATGTAAAGATCGATATATTGGAAGCCTTTATTTGGACATCAGAATGGTTCCGAGTGGTTCGGGCATTTTTCGTAGTACTGGGAGGTTACCGGAACCCCCTGGGGAGTATATGGGCCTTATTGGGCCTGAGTGGAATAGAGGAGAGGGAAGGGAAAAGAGGGAGGCGCACACCCCAAGCCCAATCCGAATTCGGAGGGGGCCGACCGCCCTTTCCTTCCTCCCTCTCTCCTCCTTCCCTCCTCTCCTACTCCTACTTGGAATGGGGGAATCCTACTGTCGGAGGTAGTAGGACTCCCCTAGGGCGCGCCATAGAGAGGGCCGGCCCTCCCACTCCTCCACTCCTTTATATACGGGGGAGGGGGGCACCCCATGGACACACAAGTTGATCATTGATCTTTTAGCCGTGTGCGGTGCCCCCCTCCACCATAATCCACCTCTGTTATATTGTAGCGGTGCTTAGGTGAAGCCCTCTTCTGGTAGCAACATCATCACCATCATCACGCCGTCGTGTTGACGAAACTCTTCCTCGAATCTCTACTGGATCTTGAGTTCACGGGACGTCACCGAGCTGAACATGTGCAGATCGCGAAAGTGTCGTACCTTCGGTGCTAGATCGGTCGACCGTGAAGACGTACGACTACATCAACCGCGTTGTCATAAAGCTTCCGCTTATGGTCTACGAGGGTAAGTAGACGATACTCTCCCCTCTCGTTTCTATGCATCACCATGATCTTGTGTGTGAGTAGGATTTTTTTTGAAATTACTGCGTTCCCCAACAGCGAGTCCACGGATGGCTCCACCCACGAAAGGTCCACGAAGAAGCAACCTTTTCTATCCGACCATGGCCATCGTGCATGAAGGACTTGCCTCACTTGGGTAGATCTTCACGAAGTAGGCGATTTCCTTGCCCTTACAAACTCCTTGGTTCAACCCCACAATCTTGACGGAGGCTCCCAAGTGACACCTAACCAATCTAGGAGACACCACTCTCCAAAAGGTAATAGATGGTGTGTTGATTATGAACTCCTTGCTCTTGTGCTTCAAATGATAGTCTCCCAATACTGAACTCTCTCTCAAAGATTTGGATATGGTGGAAAGATGATTTGAGTGGAAAGCAACTTGGGGAAGGCTAGAGATCAAGATTCTTGTGGTTGGATTGGAATATCTTGGTCTCAACACATGAGTAGGTGGTTCTCTCTCATAAAATGAATGCTGGAAGTGTAGGCATGTTCTGATGGCTCTCTCCATGAATGGAGGATGGGTGGAGGGGTATATATAGCCTCCACACAAAATCTAACCGTTACACACAATTTACCCAACTCGGTGGGACCGAATAGTGAAACTCGGTCAGATCGATTTGGTTCAAAATGTGAACGTTAGGATTTTTAGTGGGACCGATTTTGTTAGGGTTAGGGCATAACGTAATCTCGGTGAGACCGATCACATGAACTTGGTGAGACCGATTTCTATAATAGGAAAACAGAGAGTTGGTCAGGCAAACTCGGTGGGACCAATCGCTCATTTCGGTGAGACCGGAACGTTATGAAAAGGAAACAGAGAGTTTGCATTGCAAACTCGGTGGGACCGATCGCTCATCTCGGTTAGACCGAAACGTTACGAAGGGAAACAGTGAGTTTGCAATCCCATCTCGGTGAGACCGAGATCCCTATCAGTTAGACCGAACTGATTAGGGTTTCTGGCTATGGCTATGTTAAATGAACTCGGTGGCGTCGGATAGATCAAATCAGTGGGGCCGAGTTTGACTTTTGGTTTGGGACATATGTGGATATGAGAAAGTGGCACTACAAAAAAAATACACTTCCGTGATGATACGTGTTTGTCACAGTAGGTCGCTTTTTTTGTCATGCATGTACATCCATGACAAATTTATGACAGAATCAAGATAGTCATACATGTGCTGTCGTAGAAGTGTTCCATGACATTACCAAAATTATCATCACGGAAGTTTCCACTTCCATGACGATAAATCGCGCGTCACAAAAGTGCTTTCATCAAGGGTGACCAACACATGACATCCACCGTAACGGAACGCCGTTAAGCTATCGGGTCGGGTTTTGGATCCGATAACCCGTTAACAGCCCCGACCAATGGGAAATTTCCACGTGTAAAATTCTTATTGGCCGGACGAAACACGTGTCAGCTCGTCAGTGGGTCAGATAGGCGCCTATGATACGTCGACACGTGGCACAGCCCAACAGAGGCCCATTCCTGTGAAAAGACCGGCCCGGTTGACTTGGTCAAAAGGTGGCGGGCCGGCCCATGGAAAGCCTGTTAACGGCTTGTTCGCATGTAGCCCATTTACAGCCTGCTAACCCAAGGCCCGTTACGCCCTATCCGAATTAGGCCCAGTAGCGTCATCTGGGCCATCCAATATGATTCCAGCCTATTTTCACTTCTGGCCCATGTATGGCCCATGACATCTTTCGGCCCATATGAGGCCCTATGTAACTCTTGGCCTATTAACGACCCGTGGTGAAACTGGCCCGTAATGAATAGTGTATCACTTTACACCCATTAACGGCCCGTGGTGAAACTAGCCCGTAATGAACAGTGTATCACTTTATACCCATTAACGGCCCGTTATTTCATTGGGCCGTTTCCAGCCTATGTTATCTTTCGGCCTTCTCAGAGCCTATTTATTCTTGGGCTCATTTCCAGCATTCGTTTACTTACGGCCCGTTACTGTCATTTTCTACTTGTGGGCCAAATTCAGCCCGTGGTTACAGTCGGCCCGTTTGTGGTCCGTTAATACGTTGGGCCATTTTCATAGCGTCATCAAATACGGCCTATTAACGATGGCCCGTTACGGTCGGCCCATGAACGGACGATTCCAACTCTAGCCTGTTATTGGCCCATGTTTGGCCAATCGATCATACGGCCCGTATAAGGCCTACTGTTTCTACGGCTCGTAGAAGGCCCACTGTTTCTATGGCCCGTAGGAGGCCCAGTGTCACTACAGTAAATATTAGCCCATGGTTATTGTGGCCTAGTTTTAAAAAATAGGTTATTGCAGCCACTAGTTAACCGCGGAAACAGAACTACAATGACTACAAGCAAACAAATAAACAAGACAACAAGGAAATAAATAAGCAAGCAACTAACACTAGGCTATCACGGCTATTACACATATTACATCCACTGGGCATCAAAGTTCGCCACCAGTGCAAATATAGGGAACAAAGCAGCATATCATATACACTGGCCGTCAAAATTGGCCACCAGTGCAAATAAATGCGGCAGCAAAACAAGAGCATAACTGAAACAACTTCAGAAGAGCTCAAGAAACGTTATCCTGGGTGTCCACCATGCTGGCAATAAGCTTAGCAAGCTGATTAGCTTTGTCCTGTTTGGCGCTAAAATCCTCCAACGCTTGCTGTTGCACCAGAAAGTATGCATCTGAATGCTCCAGGGACTTCCTCAGTACTTCCGCTTCTTGTCGCAGCACAGCTGATCGATGTCTTTCAGCTTGTAGTTGAGACTCAAGAAACCGAACTGATTCAGACAGTGAGTTTGAATAGCTTGTGCAAGCGGTAGTGGCCAGTAACTCCAACACTAAACCAAGACAGGATGTGTCACTATCCTGAACCTTATCTGCATTACTTCCTTTACCGTTGCTTAATAAGGAACTCTTCCCCAACATTCTTTCAACATTCTAAAAGAAGAAACAAGCATACACATAACAAGTTTAGCATGTACTAGTATATGAAACTCATTTCGGTGAACCAGTTCATTAGTAAGGTGGACAGGATTAAACTACCAAGTCTTCTATTACCAAGTACTAGTACATAATAAAAGCATCAAACAAACATATATCTATGTCCTATGGTAGCAATGGAATCTTAAATTAGAACAGTTGTTCTTCAGGTTTAGGCACTTGTTCTACATGAACAGAGTACAGTAAGACGCAAGAATATAATACTTAAAAATAGAAAATTAGCTCATAGACCTTACCACATTCTTGGTTCGGGACCAGTACAGAACAAGGCGTTCCCAATCATCGTCCAGTAAATGTGTCTCAGGAGAACGTAAGGGAATTTGATGAGTTTCTTTGCCGGCGAAGTACGTTTTCTTCAGGTAATTCCGATACTGCCACCAAGAATTCTTGAAGATAGCAGAGGTATTAGCATAGGTTACCTCATCCTGAGTTTCCAAATTGGTCCTTCTCTATAGAGAAAAATGGGAAAATTTGTTGTATTATAACCATCATGGAGGTAGGATGTATGGGACGAAGCAAAGTAATTTCCATGAATAACATTACTTACACATAACTCCTGGACAAACACCTGCAACTGGCATTTTCCTTCATCTTCAGTATAATATTTCCAAGATGGGAAGATACACACATACGATTTAACAACATCAAATGCGATAGCTGCTAAACTACGACTAGCTGGTTGTGCTTCCTCCATAGGAATAGGCGTACAAACTGGTGGAGTTGGGGTTTGCCGTGATAGTACTGGCCCTTTGGGCACTGGAGCTACCTTACTAACTGCTCTTGTTTGGGAGCTCTGTGGTGGAGATGGTGCTGTGTCAACAGGAACTGGGTTACTATCGGCTGGGGTTGGGGTTAGATTGGGTGAAGCTGGTTCTCTGTCCATCGTAGTAGGGGTACAATCTACGAGAGTTTGGGTTATGTGTGGTAGGGCTGGTTCTTGTGCATGTACAACCGGGGTGCTATCTCCACCAAGAGGTAGCATTGTTTTATTTGAAGACCGTGTTTTTAGTCCGCTAGATACTGGCACCACCCGCTCCAATTCAAATGGCTGATAAATAGGAAACATAGTTGAATGTACAGACATTGTATGAGAGACAGATGCAATAGATAGTGTGGAAAAAAGAGGGCATGAAATAGTTGACATGTATATTGTTTTACTAAAACGGATAGCATGACATAATTTCACATATATGATGTCTGTCTAAACTAGATAGCATAGCATAACATAATTCAAAGATATGATGAATAACTAAATAGGATCGCATGACATAATTCACCTACATGTTATCTAAGTAATCATGATCGCATCATTTAATTCACATATGTGATTTATATGATAAACAGAGGGCATTCTATATGATGTCTGAACTAAGAACATGGTGTTGAATATTGTGTATATGATGTCTAAACTATGCAATGCAAGACACCGTATGCATGATATGAGTAGTATAACCGTGCCAAGTTAGAGCATACACCTGAGTGGGCGAATAGGACTGGTCATCTGTCTCTGAATCCATCTCCGAGGAGCTATCGGGACCCAACAAGAGATCTGCTTTGACAGGTAGCACTGTCTGCTCTGAAGGCCTTGTTTTCACTCCAGATTTTTCGATCTCCCACCCAAATGGCTGATTCACAAGAAGAGTAGTTTAATGTACAAACATTGTCGACAAATGGAAATGTAATGAAGAAAAGGATGGGCAAGATATCATTCAAATATATGATGCCTGGTTAAACAGGATGGTATTGCACATTTCACATATATTATGGCTAGCTAAAAGACATGAGACTGCATAATTCCCATATATGATAAAGAAACTAAACAGGTGGCATTACAGAACATGTCTAAACTAAGCAGATGACATATATGATGTCAAAAGTAGGCACTGCAAGGCAACATATGCATGATATGACTAACATCATCATGCTAAGGTAGAGCAAACACCTTGGGGGATAAATAGGAGTGGTCAGCGGCGTCCGAATCCACCTCAGAACAGATATCTTACTCTGGATTACAATCTGGAGAGGGGTGGGGAGGGTTTGCCATTGAACCCACCATGGAGCGATGTCTGCATGACATTGTATTGCCGCGCAAAACTCTTCTCTTTTTCTCTACATGTTCAGCATGATTGTGTACAATATCTGACATGCATAGGAAAAAATATGGAGAGATTATGTAAGGAGAGCATGCGGAAATTTAGAGTGATGGTAACAACCAGTGGATCGATGTTTTTCCGTTGAACCAAAATAGCCCTAATGGATCGACGTGAATGTATAGTAATAAGTGATGCAACAAGTGTATAACCTCTTTGTCGTAGCCGTGTCGACCTCAGCATCATTGGGTTGGTCGCTGAAGCAGTTGAGGCAGAGGTGGCTGTCGGAGGTGTGGAGGAAGATCTGAGGAATCTGTAGACGGCGTACAGGGCACTGCTCTGTTGTGATGGATCATTCTGTCGTTGGAGCAGCTCCGGTGAGCCGTAAGACGTCAAGGCTGAAGCAGCACAAGACAAACATCGTCAATCTCAAGTGGGATTCTAATAGCATCTCCAATAGATGATGTAAAATGGATGTAAAATTAACATCACCAAAAACCACCTGACTACAACAGATGAGGTAAAAACTGTTGACTCTGAACTTAACTGTCGAAACTGAAATTTACTGTGGAATCTGAATGCTACTATCAAAACTGAACGCAATGGTAGCAGAGAGGCACTTGACATGTAGTTTAGGGAGGGCCATCAGTTCATTGTCAACCTGCACACCCCTAAGCCGCCAGCCACCACCGGCCGAACCGCCGGCCCCAGTGCCGCCTCGCCGCCCCGAAACAACTTGCCACCGCCGCCCCGGCCAGCCCTCTAGGCCCCCGCCCCACCCTGAACCCTAAGATAGATAGTGGGGTACCTCTCCGGCGAGCCCCCGTCCCCGCTGCGGGTGGTTCTTCCTTAACTCCGGCGAGCCCCCCAACCCATGAAAATCGACTGACCCAAAAGTCGATTCAGTCGACTGAAGTGTGGCTTAATCGGAGCAGAGCAGCAGCACGAGCGAGGGGGAGAGCTGCAACAGAAGCTGGGCAAGCGAGCGATCGAGTGAGAGTCGGAGCAGCAGCAGCAGATCCGGCTGGTATGGACGTTGCCCCCGAAGGGGCCTCGCACTGGGGGAGAGCTGTTGTGGAGATGTCGCCCGCGGCGCCGGCTTCAAGGTAGACACTCCATGGGGGTGCGGGATGGAGCACCGTCGGCGCCGGGAGGTCGAGTTAAGGAGAAGGTGCGATGCGATGAGTGTACAACCTCTTTGGTGGCGCCGAGTAGGCCTCGGCTTCGTCCGAGGAGTCGGTGAGGATGCTGCGGTTTCGGTGGAGCAGGTTAAGGCGGCGCTGTGGGGATGGAGCAGCCGCGATAGACGAGGTGATCATCAGAGCAGCTCCTTGGAGGTGGAGGACGGGGCGGCTGAACCGGCGGGACGGCGAGATGGACGATGGATCCTCATCCGGGGAGGTGGACGAGGGACGTCGAGCTGTTGCGGTGGACGACGTCATCGGGGAAGAGGCTCCGGCTGGGTAGCGGTGACGTGGCAAACGGAGGAGGGTGGGGTTTCGCGGCTGGAGCGGAGAGGTTATGGCGGCCTGGGATTTCGAATGGCGAAAAGGGGGCGATGGGAGGGGGTGAAGCATGACTTACGAACGCGCTTGTCCAAAATGTACGGTGTGTTACAAAAGTACCCCCCACCGATTTGAACTAGCGGCCCTTTCGGCTCAGGGTTAGAAGGGGGATTTCACGTGTCGGGATTTGGCAGCTGGAGGGAGTTTTCGCTTGCGTTGTAATTTCGGGATAACAAGGCGCGGGTTGTGAAGGCGCCAGTTTTGGGAGCACGATATCTGAATTTTAGGGATATAACAAGACGCGGGTTGAATTTTAGGGACAAGCCTACTGTGTAGTAATATTGTACTTATACGTACCAAATCAATTCGCACTTCCCTCAACCAAAAAGAAAACGAAAAAAATAAAACTATTCACACCACACAAAGAGAGAGTCTTGCCCCGTTTTACTATACAAATGCTATTCAAAGCAACTCCCTCCTTCCATCTATATAGGGCCTAATGCGTTTTTCGATGCTAACTTTGACCAAAATTAGAGCAATGATATATGACATGCAACTTACACAAAGCACACCATTAAATTCGTCTGTAAAAGGTTCTTTCAATGATATAATTTTCATATTGTGCATGTCATGTACTATTAATCTTGTCAATAGTCAAAGGCGGTCTTAAAAATCTCATTATGCCCTATATAGATGGAAGGAGGGAGTATGAATCCATGTTATGTCCGAATAATTTTTTCCGCTTGCTGTATAATGCATGTAACCTACTCATACCAACATTTTAGTGCATTCCAAATGTCTATACTACCGCTGCAATTCGAACTAAATTTGAATTCGTTTCTCTATTTCAATAAGAATCTACAATCATGATTGTTGCCAACTTCAACCATCATAGTTTCCTTGCTATCCGCCAGATATAAATCATACGGCCTATAATGCAGGATGGTAGGCACACCATCATCAACAACTCCGTTTTTTATAAGAGTAGAGATAAAATATATTAAATGTAGTATACCATGTTCATAACCACACCATGTGTATCACCGTTATATATATTCACACATCCGTCGGTTTGAAACACTATGATAAATTCTTCAAATATCCGAATTCTCTTTTTATAATGAAGTATATATGATCTCTATTCGTGTTTTACACCCACACAACCCTCTTATCTTTGTAGCTAGCGCTAACTTTCTCTTGTGCATGCACACGCCTGCATCCCTCTCACCCTCCCTCAGCATTCTCTAGCTCCATCGTGCAAATTCGTCTTTTCACTTTAGGTCGTTCACCCATGGTGTGTGTAGGCCCCCCTAGCTCCTTCTTTACGGCACACATTGATCGATATTCCTCTCTAGCCAGGTGTGCCCTCCGTTTGTCTAGCATGCCTATCCCACCATTTGTTAGAAGCAACTCCACTACCACCCCCTCCAACACTCTAGCTCTGTCTCTCTCCCAACCTTATTCATCTCCTGCACATATGCATGGATGCCGATCGATCTCCCTTAATACATGAGGCAGATCGGTCTCCTTAATACATGAGGTAGGCCTCTCTCCTCCTCCACACATATACCAGCCATTGTCCTCTATACTTAATTGGGGGGACGTTGCTGCCAATGAAAGCATGGATCAATTTTAATTTAACACCTTCTCACAACTTTGTCTTCAGTTGTGATGTAATTATTATCTCTGATTTGCTAATAATTGACATGCATTAGCAAGGAAGTTAGTTTTTTATTGTTTTCGAAAGAGCATCGATGGCAAGACACGCGAAACAAAAGCTGAAAGCTCACACCATTGTACAATTTCATGGCGCTGGAAAATTATTTGTATAGTACGTCAATTATGTAAACAAATGATGGAAGCTTGATAGCATTGCCAGAAGCCTCTTCATCATCCGGGTCCATGTGCCATGCACAAAATTGTACTCCTTCGTTCCTAAATATTTGTCTTTTTACAAATTTCAAACAGGCATATTTTAGAGTGTAGATTCACTCATTTTGCTTCATATGTGTACTCCCTCCGTTCCTAAATATTCTATTAGTCTTAACAGAGATTTCAACAAGTGACTACATACGGAGCAAAATGAGTGAATCTACACTCTAAAATATGTCTATATACATCCATATGTGCCAGTCCATTTGAAATCTCTAAAAAGACAAATATTTGAGTAGTCACTCGTTGAAATCTCTAGAAAGACAAATACTCCGGAGTATATTTAAGAACCGAGGGGGCAGTGCACAACCGCATGGGAGACTCAGCCCGGTCGTTGCGCCGCATTAATAGTGAGTAATGAGCTGTCAAATCATAAGCCCCACCTTTCCCACTGTAAGTTGCCCTGAAGAAGCAACCATCAATATGCTCTTCTTTGAATCCGCTCATACTACTCCATATGTCACTCTTTATACAGCGCGCTTCAGAAAAAAGAAAAAAATCTGTGGGACCAAGGCGACTAGCGATCGGCCTGAAAAATAGCATTGGTAGTTATAGCACGGCATCTATTACTAGAGGGAATAATGCGTACACACATGCATGCAGTGCTTCCACCCCGGGTACACACATGCATGCACTCCGTAGTAGTACAGTACATGTAGAAAAGCAAGACACCATCGACATAATCACCCACGTCTACGCGCAAATCGTCCACGAGGACTACTACATGCAAGAGGAGGATGATAGGACGCTGGCCTTCTTGGAGCACAGGGCAACCTTGGACGGCACTGTTCAGAAGCACGTTGAGCTCGCCGCCAATGCTGCTTCTCCTCACACGTCGGTTGGTGACCCGGCGCACTAGGGCGTGAGGATGTCGTTGAACGTTGATGGATCTGTATGTATTTTTATCTTTCCGTCAAATCCATGTAGTAGTATATGATACTACAGTAATTATCTTACCTTTCGCATCAACTTCATAATTTTCGTACGTACTCCATGCATGAACGGCGCCAGAACCAAACTTCTCATTACTCTAGGCAAAATCGTTATTTTCTATCTATCGGTCGCGCCATCGAGCAGAACCAAATTTTACAAGTTACGAGTTCAAAAGGAAAAGCCTACCGTGTTCGCGTCGCACCCCCACACGGTTGGTCCGGCATGCCGCTCAAGCGGGAATGCATGCGGTGTTGCATTTTCACTTACAAGTGGGACCGCAGTTGAGCAAACCGACTATCGGCAAACCCCCACCCCGCCACCGCGTGATGGCTGAGAAAACAAGAGGGAGAAGAGATAGTTGTAGCATGGACTCCAAGAAAATTGGTGTCGGATGGGACTCGTGTGGGTGGCATGTGCTGTACTGCTAGACGTGAATGCTAGTTATGGCCCATGCCACCCCACTATATTGAGCCTATATCGAGGTATGTAGAACAAATTTCCTGCAGTCCGTGCTCAGCCCTCCTCTATCTCTCTTCTCAGCCAGTCAGCGGACACGCGGAGCCCATCGTCTGTTTGCTCACATGTGGCCCCACATGTTAGTGAAATTGCAAGAGGACCCACTGAACCTGCACATCTTTCACCTCGACGTGCTGGTGATGAAAAACATATCAAATAAAGATCTTCGGTGGCCGCTTTTGGAGTTACTGAAGAGTAGTAAGATTCTATTTATAGTTTAACCCAAGATGCATATCTCGTGGCTTCAACTACCACTCTATTTTCTTTCATGACACGACCTGGATGCTGGATGTCCCATGTGTCGGCAAAAGGAGGAAGAACCCGACCAAATCTTCGGTTCTTCTCTCGAATTAGACTAGTTGTGCTAAGTTAAAAAAAATATTGTGTACTCCCACCGTTCCAAAATACTTGACTTCCATTTGTCCAAAAATGGATGTACCTATATACTAAGACATGTCTAGATACATATATATTTTGACAAATAGAAGGCATGTATTGTGCAACGGAGGGAGTAGAATGGATGCAAGTTTTTGTATTGGGAAGAAGAGTACATCCATATATTGATAGAGCGCAATTTAGTAGATGTTCTATCACTTTTAGCTAGCACAGACGCAAGATCGAGCCTCCGCAGATCAACAATGAATGCATCGAGAAGGCACTAATCCAACTTACAGGAGTAGTAAAATGTATTCTTGTGGTTCTTGTTTTCTTTGGTCTTGCTTTTCTAGTCAAAATTATAGTTGGAGTTCGTGCAAAACGGAGGTGCGTTTGGGGTCGTGCGTTGGAGTTGGCCTTACAAGTGGGACCGCAGTTAAGGAAACCGACTATCGGCAAACCCCCACCTCACCCGCCGCGTGATGGCTGAAGTTAGAGAAACGACGAGGTTGAAGAGATTGCTCTAGCACGGACTCCAAGAAATAATATGGTGTTAGATGGATGTCATGGTGGTGGCGTGTGCCGTACTCCTGGACGTGAATGCTTGTTCTGGCCCATGCCACCCTACTACTCCTACTACTTACTCCTACTACTATATAGCATACTAGTATCGAGGATTCAAGGTGCTGGTTACGTACAACGAACACATCAACATATGGCTACAGTAAAAACACCCGCCCGACGCGCGAAGTATGTGAAGCTAGTACAAATAGTGTACTACAATTGTTGATTGGCCTCATCCGATAGCCTGTTGCAATGCACGTACAATTATGTATTCGGAATATATTTTTTTGCCTCGTCGCACCACTCACTCAGAGAAGCGACTCGAAAGCCATTCATAAATTTAGTAAGTTTATCACCGGCATATCATTTTATTACATACAACAGGTCATCAACCCACATCGACAACGAGGATACATTATAAATACTAAAGTTTTCACCACACAACAAATAACAAGCCATGAAATGAACTTCAACTCAACCATTCCGCGGCGTTGGAAACGCTTGCTTTGAACCACACGTGATTCTTTGGGACGGGCCATCCGTTGTCGATCTGGAGACCAACACAGGACTGGTCATCCAGGCTGAAGCGGCCTACTATATCAGTACCAGGGTAGGGAACCACCCAAATGTCCGAGGTATAGACACAGTTGCGTCTCATAAATGTGTCAACAGCAGTTGGATCGCCTTTCACCATCATCGGATAGTTTTGTCCAAGGAAGAGCGAGTTTTCTCCAAGACTATCAATTCTGTGCCAGGGAGGAGTTGGCGCTAGCACACTAGTATCCATCCCGAATACCATGCAACGGGTGTTGGAATAGGTCCGGAGAGTGCGACCATGGGAGACACCTGCTTCCTTAGCAGTAACATCATCAGTGGGCTGTATACACACAAGAAGAGGTGATCCTTCGGAATTAGTTGCCAGGCGCCATAGAGTATATGGGCGCTACTCGTGATCATCACCATCGGCATCTCCCCCTTGGTTATAAATTTTTTCAAGTATAGGTGGTGGGATGTTCACAGGACCTTGGAAACACAAGAAGAAGGTTAATTAGTAAAGGGAAACTTGCTAACCCGCATGCATGTGGATGAAACAATTATAATTATGGTGGAAGACAAATGTACCGAAACTACTAGGATGCCATGCAAAGCAGTGCCACGAGTGGTGGCAGCAAACACAAGGCCCTTGTATTGAATTGCATCATAGTACTCATCCGTGTACAGAAACTAATTTTTGAGCAATATCCATCGAGTCGAACCACGAAGGACGGCAACAAGCTTGTCGGAGATAGCAACAACTTGATAGTTGTTGTAATTCCAAGAGCGGTTGGGAACTCGACAAATTGCTATCTTCCGTAGAAGACAGTCACCATGATTGTATTTGAACGTGCGTACATTACCGGTGTGTTAAACCTCTGGGCAGTGTGCTGAGATTTTTGGAAGTGGAACCCGGTGACGAGTGTACACATTCACAAGTTCCCACTCGCAGTTGGACCCAATGTAAACAACCCAATCTCCATTTGCGCCCGCCCAAGCCTTTCCCTCAAGCGATGGCATCTTAACATCATACGTATCATTATCAAGTGGCATCAACTTGCACAGGGCAAGGCCTCCGTCGTGCCGGTGCTAGTCATCAGGGTCACGGCGAAGAAGATAGGGAAGATCAAACCGCTCCTTGACTCTTGGGTTCCTTGCAATGATGTTATTAGTTGAGTCGAGAATGGGCTTGAACGAACCTGCCATGCTAGCCGAGGTGATGACGTTGCACCGATTAATGAGTTCCTCCACCACATCATCTTTCAGATCGGGGCAAGAATAACGGGGTCGTTTCCGGCCTGTTCCCTCCATGGAGAAGACGATCGAACAATGGCAGAAGAAAGGGTGAAGGGCTGAAGGAAAATGGAGGAGGGAGAGGAAGAGCGTGCGACATCAGTTCCAAATCGAGAGGGAAAGGCGAAGAGTCGGTGGACGGTTCCGAGTTTGCCATGGTTCACGAATAGGCGCCCCGGCCTACACGTTCGTTCGGAAATACTCCTACTACTCGTCGTCGTCTCACTGATATGTTGGAACTGGACCACATGTCAACGAAACATGGTGTGTAATTTCTCGTGCAAAATGCGATCTGGCCGCGTTGGCCCGAGGTTCCGCATTAGTTATTGACCTTTATTTTTTTAATGGCGTGCCGATCAATTTTGAAGCACGACTAATTGGTACTGTACACAGAGAAAATGGGTTGTATTTGTCCTCCACGGTTTAGAGGCTGACTTGTGGGCCTAGCAAGTTGACGCATACACAATCAGGAGATGATTGTACATGGAGAGGATGACAGCAGGGACCCGCCAAGGTCATGGCAGTACGCAAGCAAGTGCCTCCTTATTTCAAGCCAATAAAAAAATGGCTCCTCCTAGTGGATTTCTAACATCTGGGTCCCATGCCATTGTCTACGTAGTCAATAAACAAGAGAATTGCACAACGAGCGGCTGACACCAGGGACCCAGCAGCTCGCCCAGTTATTTTTGTTTTGTGTTAATTTGATAAATGCCACTCCAAGTCTGGTGTATCCGAGAAATACCACTGCAATTTCCAAACTTTGAAAAATGCCATTTCATGTCATTTCTAGTGGCATTTTTCGAAGTCTGGAGTGGCGTTTTTCAAAGTTTGCAAACTGCAGTGGCGTTTTGCAAAGTTTGCAAAAATTGCAGTGGCATTTTTCAAAGTTTGGAAATTGCAGTGGCATTTTTATGAATCACCATAATTGGAGTGGCATTTATCTAATTTGTTTTTGAGACGGAAGCAGGGTGTCAACTGGGCTGTGCGGGACACTCTGGCCTGTCTACAAAGCCTTTTCTTTTATGTTTACCACAGACCATCCCAATAGTTTTTTTTCTTTCTGAAAATGGCTAGCCCAGTTCTTTTGTGATTTGTCAAGTAAGTCGCTTTAGCAGGCCTGTTGGGCTGCAAATCTTTCAAGACGAGGAGAGCTTCATTCGGCTGGCCGAGAAAATGGCCTATCAGTAATGAGAAATGGGCTGTTCATTTTTAAAACACATCAAACCGGCAATTATTTTCAAATATCTTTTTTTCATTTCGAGATTTTAAATTGTATTGATTTTTATGCGTGGACAATTTATTGGATTTTATGTTGATATACATTTATTTTTAAAATCAGTCTGAATGTGACTCGAAATTTCGGGATTAAAAACAGTTCAGACCGCACCGACATATGCAAAATTTCGTATAATTTTTTAACCGTGGCCACAATATAGGTTGTAATGCTAACATAAAGAATATGGGCTCCAAAAAAACCCATAAGAATTAGCAAATGGGCTGTAAATTATTTGAAATAATGGTAGATAGGCTGTATGCTCTTTTCCACAGATGGCCTGTATACTGTTGGATGTCCATCCAACGGCTGTCGTGCTTCTTCAATCTCTGCTCTTCCTACTCCAGCCGCTCAAACAAGCGCCGGCGGGACTGCCTGGTCCCTCCTCCCCGCGGCCGGCTGTGCTGCCGCACAGGCCTCACCGCCCACCGTACTCCCATCGCTGGCCTAGCCATCCCTCTACTCACCCACACCTGTTGTTATTCTCCGGCGACGACAGATGAACCAGTAAGCCCTGGTACAGTCGTACTCCCCTCCGTGTGGGAAACAAAAACAACAGCCGAGTCTTCCCTGCCTCTGTGTCATTCCCTTCCTAGGCCTTGCCGTCGTCCACCGCCCTGGTGCTCTCGGCGTGGCGTGGTCAGCGTGGTCAACGACCGACATGCATCTGAAGTGGACTGTACGTGGAGAGGCTGACAGCTGGGTCCATGGCCGCATGCAAGGAAATGCCTCCTTATTACGCGCAAAATAATGATTTCCTCCACCTGGCATCTGGGACCCACCGAAATGGCCTCTGTATTTCGCGAAAAAAACGTTACCGCCGCTGACAGCTCGGACCCACCAGCTATATCTTCGCACACAAGGAAGTGCCTCCTTATTACGCACAAAAAAATGAATACTCCCCCTGTTAGCTGGGACCCAGTATAGTGGGCCTACTAAGTTGACGGGGACAAAGGGCTTTGTCAACTTAGTCAATATGCATGATTCTAGCTCGACTGACCGTATGATATCCATCCAACGGCTGTAGTGCTTCTTCAACCTCTGGTCTTCTTGCTCCAGCCGCCCAAAGCAGCGCCGGTCGTGCCGCCTGCTCCTGCCTCCCGTGGCCGGCTGTGCTGCCGCGGAGGCCTCACCGCCCCCATACTACTCCCACCGCTGGCAAGGCCATCCCTCCACTCCACTCACCCACACCCCCTGTTATTCTATGGCGACGGCAGCGCAGCCGAACCAGTGAACCCTCGTACTCCTCTCCACGTGGGCATCCACTGCCGCGTCTTCTCCGGCTCCGCATCATCCCCTTCCTAGGCCTCGTTGTCGTCCACCGCCGTGGTGCTGTCAGCGCAGCGTGGTCAATGTGGTCAATGACCGAATTCCATCGGAAGAATACTGTACGTGGAGAGGCTGACAGCTGGGTCCACGGCAACCGCAAGGAAGTGCCTCCTTATTACGCGGAAAATAATTATTCCTCCACCTGACAGCAGGGACCCATTGGACGCCCACCAGTATATCGCGAAAAAAAAAACGTTTGCCCCTGACTGCTGGGACCCACCCGACGGGCCACCGTATTTCGCGAAAAAAACGTTCCCCCTGCTGTCAGCTCGGACCCACCGGAAGTGCCTCCTTATTATGCACAAAAAAATGAATACCCCGTGCTAGCTGGGACCCACCTTGGTGGGAGGCTGACTTGTGGGCCTACTAAGTTGACGAGGACGGAGGCCTTTGTAAACTTAGTCAATATGCACGATTCTAGCTCCAGTGACCGTACAATGTCCATGCAATGGCCGTAGTGCTTCTTCAGCCTCTGGTCTTCTTGCTCCAGCCGCCCAAACCAGCGCTGGTCGTGCCTCGTGCTCCTGCCTCCTATGGCCGGCTGCGATGCGGCGGAGACCTCACCGCCCCCTACTACTCCCACCGCTGGCCAGGCCATCCCTCTACTCACCCACACCCCCTGTTATTCTGCGGCGACGGCAGCCTCACACCGCAGCGAACCAGTGAACCCTTGTACTCCTCTATGCATGGGCATCCACTGTCGCGTCTTCCCCGGCTCCATGTCGTCCCCTTCCTAGGCCACGCTGTCGTCCACCTCCCTGGTGCTCTCGGTGCGGCGTGGTCAACATGGTCAAGGAACGGCTTCCATCGGACGTGGACTGTACGTGGAGAGGCTGACAGCTGGGTCCACGGACGCAGCAAGGAAGTGCCTCCTTATTACGTGCAAAATAATTATTCCTCCACCTGACAGTGGGGACCCACCGGACGGGCCACCGTATTTCACGAAAAAAACATTTGCCCCTGACTGCTGGGACCCACCAGCTACATCTTCACACGCAAGGAAGTGCCTGACAGTCAGGACCCACCTGGTCGAAGCATACGTAGCGTTGTCATTCTGGTCGCGAACGTGTACGTACATACTGGTCGATGTAGAGGCGCGCATGTGTCGTAGTAGAGGTGTGCACATAGCATGTACACGTACGTACAACGGCCAGGGTGCAAGAAAGAAAATACGGCCACGTATGTGTACATACGGGCGGGGTCTCGAACGCCTACTCGCGCATACGTACGTCCAGGGCTCGTGTACATGGCTGGGTCGGAACGGAGAAACAGCGTCGTCGTCATGTTCATGGGGAGGCAACAGAATGCGTCGTGTTCATGGGGAGGCAACAGAACGCGTGGGAGCTAACCGGCTGGGTCGGAACGAAATGCATGGTCGTGTTCATCGGGAGGGCTTGGACGGAACAGGCGATGGAAACGAGGCCTTGCGTACCGCAAAATGGAGGAAACGGCCTTGTGTTCGACCGGCCACGTTCGAAATGGGATCCTGTTCATTGGGAGGGGTCTGGCGTAGCACAAAACAGAGGAAACGGACCTCCTACGGTCGAAACGGGGTTCCTGTTGATCGGGAGGGGTGTGGCGTACCGCAAAACGGACGAAACAGACTTGTGTTGGAGCGCTATGGTCGAAACGGGGGTCCTGTTCATTGGGAGGGGTGTGGCGTACCGCAAAACGGGACTCCACGGGATACTGTTCATCTCCACCATCGACCCCCTCCAGCCTCCACGAGCTACTGTTCATCCACCGTCGACCTCCTCCAGCCTCCACATGTGACTGTTCATCCACGGGCTCCTGTTCATCCAGCCTCCACCGCGCGCTACTCCACCGGCTAGTGTTCAACCAGCCCTCTCCACGGGCTCCTGTTCAACCACCCCTCCACGGGCTACTGTTCATCCTGCCCTCCACTGTCTACTGTTCATCCTGCCCTCCATGGGGTGGTCCTATTCATCCAGCCCTCCACGGGGTCCTATTCATCCAGC
>NC_041384.1:387466285-387615120 GCF_002162155.2 Triticum dicoccoides
AAAGCTCACTGTTCATCCAGAGGCAGCATCGATCAGCTTCAGTTAGCAGCAGTAGCAAAGGAATCGCTCGATCGGGTTCAGTTAACAGCCATCGATCGATCGCTCGGGTTCAGTAACGCGTAGCCTGCAGTGCAATCGCTCGGGTTCAGTTAGAGCCCAATGCCTTGCTCGGGTTCAGTTAGAGCCAACGCCTCGCACACACGCGCATAAGTGTATGAGAGAAGCGTGCATCGCTCGGCCCCCGACCTCCCACCATAACCGGGAACTCCCCGAAATTTTCCTCGCCCTCGCTTCTACCATGGTTTTTTCCGTCATGGACGGCCCAAAGAATGTCATGCAGCTTCGTCTCCGGCCCACCCAAGACGAAAAGCCCACTTTCTGCCATGATTTTTTGTCATAGAAGTAGGAGCCCACCACATCTATGATTATATCGGGTTTTGTCACAATTATCGTCATAGAAGTGTCATATGTATGACAGAAATTTTTTTCGTTCGGCCCAAAATGTCACGGATGTGTCTTCTTTTTGTAGTGTGGTTGAGGGCTTTTGGAGCATATCACTAAGCATTTTGAGCAAGCAAGCCATTAAGCAACACATCATCCCCTTTTAATAGTATTGGCTTTTCCTATGGACTCAATGTGATCTTGGATCACTAAAATGAAAATGTAGAGTCTTGAGCTTGTGCCAATATGTGTCCTTAGAATTTTGAGGGGTCCACATCTCTAGTCCATGCCATGCCAATCATTGAACTTTCTGAAATGATTATCTTGAAAGAATATTAGTCCAATGAGCTATATGTTGTTAAGAATTACCAAAACCACCCAGGGATTAGTTGCACTTTCAGAAGTAATAAGCAGATGATGGGTTGCTAGAGTGACAGAAGCTTAAACCCTAGTTTATGCATTGCTTCATAAGGGGCTCATTTGGATCCACATGTTTCATGCTATGGTTAGATTTATCTTAGTTCTTTTCATAGTTGCGGATGCTTGCGAAAGGGGTTAATCATAAGTGGGAGGCTTGTCCAAGTAAGGACAGCACCCAAGCACCGGTCCACCCACATATAAAATTATCAAAGTAATGAACGTGAATCATATGAGTATGATGAAAACTAGTTTGACAGTAACTCCTATGTGTCCTCGGGAGCGCTTTGCTTTATATAAGAGTTTGTCGAGGTTGTCCTTTGCTACAAAAAGTATTGGGCCACCTTGATGCACCTTAGTTACATTTGTTACTTGTTACTCGAGGATGAAGTCAAGAAAAAGGTCTTCCCTTTCTTTGTAGGAGAAGGCATTGACATGGTATAGGCTATGCGATGATATCGGGACTTGGAATTACAACCGATTGAAATTGGCATTTCATCAGAAGTTTTATCCTATGCATATGGTTCATCGTGATCGGAATTATATTTATAAATTTTGGCCTCATGAAGGAGAAAGTATCGCTCAATCTTGGGGGAGGCTTAAGTCAATGTTATATTCATGCCCCAATCATAAGTTCTCAAGAGAAATTATTATTCAGAATTTTTATGCACGACTTTCTCGTAATGATCAATCCATGCTCGATACTTCTTGTACTGGTTCTTTTATGAAGAAGACTATTGAATTCAAATGGGATTTATTGGAAAATAATAAATGCAACTCTGAAGGTTGGGAAATCGACGAAGGTAAGGAGTCAGGTATAAACCTTAAGTTTGATTGCGTTAAATCTTTCATGGACACTGATGCTTTTCGTGAATTTAGCACTAAATATGGACATGACTGTGAGATAGTAGCTTCCTTCTGTGAATCATTTGCTACTCTTGTTGATCTCCCCAAGGAGAAGTGGTTTAAATATCATCCTCCCATTGAACTGAAAGTAGTAGAACCTATTAAAGCTGAAGAAGAAACTATTACTTATAATATTAATCCTATTATTTCTACTACTTATATTGAAAAACCACCTTTCCATGTTACGATAAAATATCATGCTAAAGCTTCAGCTGTGGTTCGTAAGAGTTATACTAGAACACCTACACCCCCTGAGCAAATTAAAGTTGAAGCTAGTATTGCTATGGTTAAAGATCTCTTGGTCGATAATATTGATGGGCATGTTATTTATTTCTGCAATGAAGATGCTAGAATTGATAGACCCGATAATAAAGATAAACATAGACATGTTGTTGGTGTTCCTGTTGTTTCTGTTAAGATAGGAGATCATTGTTATCATGGCTTATGTGATTTGGGTGCTAGTGTGAGTGCAATTCCTTTTACCTTATATCAAGAAATTATGAATGCTATTGCACGTGCTGAGATAGAAGATATTGATGTTACTATTAAGCTTGCCAATAGAGATACTACCTCACCAATTGGGATTGTTAGAGATGATGAAGTCTTGTGTGGGAAAATAAAATATCCTGCTGATTTTCTTGTTCTTGGTTACCCACGAGATGATTTTTGTCCCATTATATTTGGTACACCCTTCTTGAACACTGTCAATGCTAAGAGAGATTGTGAGAAAGAAACTGTTAGTGTAAGCTTTGAGGATGTGTCTCATGAGTTTAATTTCTCCAAATTTCATAGACTACCTCATGATAAAGATTTGCCTAGTAAAGATGAAATTACTGGTCTTGCTTCTATTGTCATACCTCCTACTGACCCTCTAGAACAATATTTGCTTGACCATGAAAATGATATGTTTATGACCAAAAGAAGGGAAATAGATGAGATTTTCTTTAAACAAATGCCTGTTTTGAAACATAATTTTCCTGTTGAAACTCTTGGAGATCCTCTTCCACCCAAGAGTGATCCTGTGTTTGATCTTAAACAATTACATGATACTTTGAAATATGCTTATCTCGATGATAAAAAGATATATCCTGTTATTATTAGTGCTAACCTTTTAGAGCATGAAGAAAATAAATTATTGAAAACTATGAAAAAGCATTGTGCCGCTATTGGATATACTCTTGATGATCTTAAGGGCATTAGTCCCACTCTATGTCAGCATAAAATTAATATGGATCCTGATGCTAAACCAGTTGTTGATCACCAACGGCGGTTAAATCCTAAGATGAAAGAAGTGGTAAGAAATGAAATACTAAAGCTTCTGGAGGCAGATATAATTTATCCTTTTGCTAACAGTCAGTGGGTAAGTCATGTCCATTGTGTCCCTAAGAAGGGAGGTATTACTGTCGTTCCCAATGATAAAGATGAATTGATCCCACAAAGAATTGTTACAGGTTATAGATTGGTTATTCTGGGTTTTCTCAAATACCTGTGTCACAAGAGGATCAGGAAAAGACTATTTTTACTTGCCTTTTCGGTACTTTTGCTTATAGACGTATGCCTTTTGCTTTATGTAATGCACCTGCTACCTTTCAAAGATGTATGACTAAATTTGACTGCTATATCTGACTTTTGTGAAAAGATTGTTGAGGTTTTCATGGATGGTTTCTCCGTTTATGGAACTTCTTTTGATGATTGCTTAAGCAACCTTGATAGAGTTTTGCAGAGATGTGAAGAAACTAATCTCGTATTGAATTGGGAGAAGTGCCACTTTATGGTTAATGAAGGTATTGTCTTGGGGCATAGAATCTCTGAAAGAGGTATGGAAGTTGATAAAGCTAAAGTTGACTCTATTGAAAAAATGTCGTGTCCTAAAGATATCAAAGGTATAAGAAGTTTCCTTGGTCATGCTGGTTTCCATTGGAGATTCATTAAAGACTTCTCTAAAATTTCTAGGCCTCTCACTAATCTCTTACAAAAAGATGTTCCATTTGTTTTTGATGATGATTGTGTAGGAGCCTTTGAAATACTTAAGAAAGTCTAACTTTTGTACCTATTGTTCGACCGCCTGATTGGAACCTACCCTTTGAAATTATGTGTGATGCTAGTGATTATGACATTGGTGTTGTTCTAGGATAAAGAGTTGATAAGAAATTGAATGTTATTCATTATGCTAGTAAAACTCTAGGCAGTGCTCAAAGAAATTGTGCTACTATTGAAAAAGAATTTTTGGCAGTTGTGTTCGCTTGTGATAAGTTCAGATCTTATATTGTTGATTCCAAAGTAATTGTTCACACCAATCATGCTGCTATTAAATACCTTATGGAAAACAAAGATGCTAAACCTAGACTTATTAGATGGGTTCTCTTGCTACAAGAATTTGATTTGCATATTATTGATAGGAAGGGTGCTGAGAACCCCGTAGCAGACAACTTGTCTAGGTTAGAAAATGTTCTTGATGACCCACTACCTATTGATGATAGCTTTCATGATGAACAATTAGCTGTCATAAATGCTTCTCGCAATGCTCCATGGTATGCTGATTATGCTAATTACATTGTTGCTAAATTTATACCACCTAGTTTCACATACCAGCAAAAGAAAAGGTTTTTCTATGATTTAAGACATTACTTTTGGGATGACCCACACCTTTATAAAGGAGTATATGGTGTTATTAGACATTGTACGTTAGCATGAATAGGAACAGATCCTATGCAAGTGTCACTCTGAGGCCTACGGAGGACACCATGCTGGAGATAGAACTGCACACAAGGTATTACAATCTGGTTTTTATTGTCCTACTCTCTTCAAGGATGCTCGTAAGTATGTCTTGTCTTGTAATGAATGCCAAAGAGTTGGTAATATTAGTAGACTTCAGGAAATGCCTATTAATTATTCACTTGTTATTGAACCATTTGATGTTTGGGGTTTTCATTATATGGGACCTTTTCCCTCTTCTAATGGGTATACACATATTTTGGTTGCTGTTGATTACGTTACTAAGTGCGTAGAAGCTATTCCAACTAGTAGTGCTGATCATAACTGAAAGTGCATTATATCGACTAGAGGGGGGTGAATAGGCGATTTTTACAAATTCGTCACTTAGGAATTTCAGGGTGAGCAAATTCCTAAGCAACGAACTACTTAGCAGCGGAATAAGTACTCAGATGCAAGCATAATAGAGTAGTAGCACAGTCATCATGATGAAATGAAAACAAGCACAGAGTACAAGTAGCGTAAACACAGGATAAGCAGGCTGAAGACAAAGTGACTGAAGAATTAAGATTGAGGAAATTGAGAGAGTCTTCAGTCAAAGTCTTCAAACAGTAACAATGAAGTACTTCAACATATGAATGAGGAAATGGAAGGGTTGAAGAAATAGAACTAGTAGCTCGGTGAGGACAGTGATTTGGTAGACCAGTTCCAACTGTTGTGACAGTTGTACATCTGGTTGGAGCGGCTAGGTATTTAAACCTGAGGACACATAGTCCCGGACACACAGTCCTCACCATATTCTCCTTGAGCTAAGGTCACACAGACCTCGCCCAATCACTCGTGGTAAGTCTTCAGGTGACTTCCAAACCTTCACAGACTCGGTCACTCGGTGATCCACAATTTCCTCTTGGGTGCTCTAGACCATGACACCTAACCATCTGGAGGATGCACAGTCCTCAAAGGTAACAAGCGTCGGTTCCACATAGCAACAATCTCTTCAGTGATGCTCAATCACTTTGGGTTTGTAGGTGTTGGGTTTGGGTTTTCCTCACTTGATGATTTTTGCTCAAAGTCCTCGGAGGATGGGATGCTCTCAATGACAAGTGTTAGTTCCTCTTGGAGCAGCCAACCAGCTAGTGGTTGTAGGGGGAGGCTATTTATAGCCTTGGGAGCTTCCCAACATGATAAGACATAAATGCCCTTCAATGATATGACTGTTAGATGGGTAGATATTTTGGGACAGCTGACACGTAGCACAGCAACGGACGAATATTTGTTCTACCAAATTCCTCAGGGCTATCATGTTCCTCACTTGTAGGCAATCCGCACTGGCGAATTCCTAACTCCTCTGTCAGAACAAATTCCTCAGAGAATAGAAGATGTTCATCTCTGTCACTGAAGAAATTGACTGAACTGTATGAGATTTCCAATGGCTTCACTCGAAGGAAATGGGTAGGTGTAGGATTTTGAGATGAGCATCACTTGGTAACTTTTCCTTAGTTTTACCTCGACCCCCTTTAACAGTACGGTGTTTCGTATGACTCAAGAAAGAGAAAATGAAACCCACGAAAACAAAAGTCTTCATGTTTCATATTCCTCGTATTAATATCAAGTCTTCAGGATCACACCAAATTCTTCATTTTCAAAGTCTTTAGTTGAAGACATTCATTTTTAGGGGCCAACTTTCTGTGTAAATATCAAACTCCTCATAGACATATGGACCTCTGTACACTCACAAACACATTAGTCCCTTAACCTATAAGTATTCAATATACCAAAATCACTAAGGGGCACTAGATGCACTTACAATCTCCCCCTTTTTGGTGATTGATAACAATATAGGTTAAGTTTTCCACGGGGATAAACATATGAAGTGTAACTACTGATATTGAGGAATTTGATTGCAAGATATAGAAGAACTCCCCCTGAAGATGTGCATATGTGAGGAATTTGCTTTGAAGAGCAAATGCACATTGTAGAGTAGAATCATGGAGATCTCCCCCTATATCTTGTTATTCATACACACATTTAACATATGTTATGAAGAATTTTAAATGCATGATGACATATGGTGACTGATGTAATTCCGCATGCATGCATTAACATATATGAGGAAATAGCATGTAGAAAAACAGAGCAAAAGTATCAGACCACCGTCGGACTTAAGTTTACAACTCGATCCAACAAATACTTCAGAAGAACGAGAGTTGTAACTTAGCAAAAAAATGCCCATATATAGAGACCCACTTGAAGACTAACTCAAATTTCTCCCCCTTTGTCATCAAATGACCAAAAGGGACGAAAAATGAGGACAAACGCCCCTGAAGAATATCATCAAGAAGTCGATGGAGGAGCGCCAGCATTGTTGGGGTCATCTGTTGGAGTAGGGTCTGCTGCGGTGTCATTCAAGTCTTCATGTTCGTCAGTCTCGCGCGATGAAGAATATGAGCTGGCCACCAAGTGAGGAACTTTCACCTTCTCGAATTTCTTCGAAGGTGGCCGAGACTGGTACATCTCCAACGTATCTATAATTTTTGATTGTTCCATGCTGTTTTATTATCAATCTTGGATGTTTTATAATCACTTTATAGTCATTTTATATCATTTTTGGGTACTAACCTATTGACATAGTGCCAAGTGCCAGTTCCTATTTTTTCCGTGTTTTTTACATTGCAGAAAATCAATATCAGACGGAGTCCAAATGCCACAAAACTTTACGGAGATTTTTTATGGATTAGAAGGAACATGTTGGGCCCTAGTTGCACATGGGGGGAGTCCCGAGGAGGGGACAACCCACTAGGGCACGCCAGGAGGCTGAGGCGCACCCTGGTGGTTTGTACCTACCTCGGGTGCCCCCGGACCGCCTCTTTGCTCTATAAATACCCCAAAAATACCAGAACCCTAGAAGCGTCGATGAAATATTCATCCAGCCGCCGCAGAGTCTAGAACCACCAGATCCAATCTAGACACCATCTCGGATGGGGTTCACCACCTCCATTTGTGCCTCTCCAATGATGCGTGAGTAGTTCTTTGTAGACCTTCGGGTTCGTAGTTAGTAGCTAGATGGCTTTCTCTCTCTCACTGAATTCTCAATACAATGGTCTCTTGGAGATCCATATACTCTTTTTGCGGTTTGTTTGTTGGGATCTGGTGAACTTTGAGTTTATGATCAGTCATATCTTTTTATATCCATGAAAGTTATTTGAGTTTCTTTGATCTCTTATATGCATGATCTCTTATAGCCTCGTATTTCTTCTGTGATATTTAGGTTTTGTTTGGCCAACTTGATCTATTTATCTTGCAATGGGAAGAGCTGCCCAGTAGTGGGTGAAGGAAATATGCCTAGAGGCAATAATAAAGTTATTATTTATTTCCTTATTTCATGATAAAAGTTTATTATTCATGCTAGAATTGTATTAACCGGAAACATAATACATGTGTGAATACATAGACAAACAGAGTGTCACTAGTATGCCTCTACTTGACTAGCTCGTTAATCAAAGATGGTTATGTTTCCTAACCATAGACAAAGAGTTGTTATTTGATTAACGGGGTCACATCATTAGGAGAATGATGTGATTGACTTGACCCATTCCATTAGCTTAGCACCCGATCGTTTAGTATGTTGCTATTGCTTTCTTCATGACTTATACATGTTCCTATGACTATGAGATTATGCAACTCCCGTTTACCGGAGGAACACTTTGTGTGCTACCAAACGTCACAACGTAACTGGGCGATTATAAAGGAGCTCTATAGGTGTCTCCAAAGGTGAATGTTGGGTTGGCGTATTTCGAGATTAGGATTTGTCACTCCGATTGTCGGAGAGGTATCTCTGGGCCCTCTCGGTAATGCACATCACATACGCCTTGCAAGCATTACAACTAATGAGTTAGTTGCAAGATGATGTATTACGAAACGAGTAAAGAGACTTGTCGGTAACGAGATTGAACTAGGTATTGAGATACTGACGATCGAATCTCGGGCAAGTAACATACCGATGACAAAGGGAACAACGTATGTTGTTATGCGGTCTGACCGATAAAGATCTTCGTAGAATATGTAGGAGCCAATATGAGCATCCAGGTTCCGCTATTGGTTATTGATCGGAGACGTGTCTCGGTCATGTCTACATTGTTCTCGAACCCGTAGGGTCCGGACGCTTAAGGTTTCGATGACAGTTATATTATGAGTTTATGAGTTTTGATGTACCGAAGTTAGTTCGGAGTCCCGGATGTGATCACGGACATAACGAGGAGTCTCGAAATGGTCGAGACATAAAGATTGATATATTGGACGGCTATATTCGGACACTGGAAGTGTTCCGGGTGATTTCGGAGAAAACCGGAGAGCCGGGGGTTACCGTAACCCCCCCCCCCCCGGAGAAGTAATGGGCCATATGGGCCTTAGTGGAGAGAGAGGGGCAGCCAGGGTGGGCCGCGCGCCTCCTCCCCCCTGGTCCGAATTGGACTAGGAGAGGGGGGGCGGCGCCCCCCTTTCCTTCTCCCTCCCCACTTCTTTCCCCCTCCTAGTAGGAGTCCTACTCCTACTAGGAGGAGGACTCCTCCTTGGCGCGCCATAGGGGCCGGCCGGCCTCCTCCCCTTGCTCCTTTATATACGGGGGCAGGGGACACCCCTAGACACACAAGTTGATCCATGTGATCATATTCTTAGCCGTGCGCGGTGCCCCCTTCCACCATAATCCTCGATAATATTGTAGCAGTGCTTAGGCGAAGCCCTGCAACGGTAGTGCATCAAGATCGTCACCACGCCGTCGTGCTGACGGAACTCTTCCCCGACACTTTGCTGGATCGGAGTCCGGGGATCGTCATCAAGCTGAACGTGTGCTAAAACTCGGAGGTGCCGTAGTTTCGGTGCTTGATCGGTCGGGCCGTGAAGACGTACGACTACATCAACCGCGTTGTGCTAACGCTTCCGCTGTCGGTCTACAAGGGTACGTAGATCACACTCTCCCTCTTGTTGCTATGCATCACCATTATCTTGCGTGTGCGTAGGAATTTTTTTGAAATTACTACGTTCCCCAACAGTGGCATCCGAGCCTAGGTTTTATGTGTTGATGTTATATGCACGAGTAGAACACAAGTGAGTTGTGGCCAATATAAGTCATACTGCTTACCAGCATGTCATACTTTGGTTCGGCGGTATTGTTGGACGAAGCGGCCCGGACCGACATTACGCGTACGCTTACGCGAAACCGGTTCTCCCGACGTGCTTTACACAAAGGTGGCTAGCGGGTGACAGTTTCTCCAATTTTAGTTGAACCGAGTGTGGCTACGCCCGGTCCTTGCGAAGGTTAAAACAGCACCAACTTGACAAACTATCGTTGTGGTTTTGATGCATAGGTAAGATTGGTTCTTGCTTAAGCCCGTAGCAGCCACGTAAAACTTGCAACAACAAAGTAGAGGACGTCTAACTTGTTTTTGCAGGGCATGTTGTGATGTGATATGGTCAAGACTACTCAAGAGAAGAAACCCAAACCTGGACCTAAGCCTGAAACTGAGTGCTTCTACTGCAAGCAGACTAGTCACTGGAAGCGGAACTGCCCCAAGTATTTGGTGGATAAGAAGGATGGCAAGGTGAACAAAGGTATATGTGATATACATGTTATTGATGTGTACCTTACTAATGCTCACAGTAGCACCTGGGTATTTGATATTGGTTCTGTTGCTAATATTTGCAACTCGAAACAGGGACTACGGATTAAGCGAAGATTGGCTAAGGACAAGGTGACGATGCGCGTGGGAAATGGTTCCAAAGTCGATGTGATCGCAGTCGGCATGCTACCTCTACATCTACCTTCGGGATTAGTATTAGACCTAAATAATTGTTATTTGGTGCTAGCGTTAAGCATGAACATTATATCTGGATCTTGTTTGATGCGAGACGGTTATTCATTTAAATCAGAGTATAATGGTTGTTCTATTTATATGAGTAATATCTTTTATGGTCATGCACCCTTAAAGAGTGGTCTATTCTTATTAAATCTCGATAGTAGTGACACACATATTCATAATGTTGAAGCCAAAAGATGCAGAGTTGATAATGATAGTGCAACTTATTTGTGGCACTGCCGTTTGGGTCATATCGGTGTAAAGCACATGAAGAAACTCCATACTGATGGGCTTTTGGAACCACTTAATTATGAATCACTTGGTACTTGCGAACCGTGCCATATAGGTAAGATGACAGAAACACCGTTCTCCGGTACTATGGAGAGAGCAACAGATTTGTTGGAAATCATACGTACAGATGTATGTGGTCCGATGAATGTTGAGGCTCGTGGCGGATATCGTTATTTTCTCACCTTCACAGATGACTTAAGAAGATATGGGTATATCTACTTAATGAAACATAAGTCTGGAATGTTTGAAAAGTTCAAAGAATTTCAGAGTGATGTTGAAAATCATCGTAACAAGAAAATAAAATTCCTACGATCTGATCGTGGAGGAGAATATTTGAGTTACGAGTTTGGTGTACATTTGAAACAATGTGGAATAGTTTCGCAACTCACGCCACCCGGAACACCACAGCGTAATGGTGTGTCCGAATGTCGTAATCGTACTTTACTAGATATGGTGCGATCTATGATGTCTCTTACTGATTTACCGCTATCGTTTTGAGGATATGCTCTAGAGACGGCCGCATTCACGTTAAATAGGGCACCATCAAAATCCGTTGAGATGACGCCTTATGAAATGTGGTTTGGCAAGAAACCAAAGTTGTCATTTCTGAAAGTTTGGGGCTGCGATGCTTATGTGAAAAAGCTTCAACCTGATAAGCTCGAACCCAAATCGGAGAAATGTGTCTTCATAGGATATCCAAAGGAAACTATTGGATACACCTTCTATCACATATCCGAAGGCAAGACTTTTGTTGCTAAATTAGGAAACTTTCTAGAGAAGGAGTTTCTCTCGAAAGAAGTGAGTGGGAGGAAAGTAGAACTTGACGAGGTAACTGTACCTGCTCCCTTATTGGAAAGTAGTACATCACAGAAACCAGTTTCTGTGACACCTACACCAATTAGTGAGGAAGCTAATGATAATGATCATGAAACTTCAGAACAAGATACTACTGAACCTCGTAGATCAACCAGAGTAAGATCCGCGCCAGAGTGGTACGGTAATCCTGTTCTGGAAGTCATGCTACTAGATCATGATGAACCTACGAACTATGAAGAAGCGATGGTGAGCCCAGATTCCGCAAAACGGCTTAAAGCCATGAAATCTGAGATGGGATCCATGTATGAGAACAAAGTATGGACTTTGGTTGACTTTCCCAATGATCAGCAAGCGATTGAGAATAAATGGATCTTCAAGAAGAAGACTGACGCTGACGGTAATGTTACTGTCTACAAAGCTCGACTTGTCGCAAAAGGTTTTCGGCAAGTTCAAGGGATTGACTACGATGAGACCTTCTCACCCGTAGCGATGCTTAAGTCTGTCCGAATCATGTTAGCAATTGCCGCATTTTATGATTATGAAATTTGGCAAATGGATGTCAAAACTGCATTCCTGAATGGATTTCTGCAAGAAGAGTTGTATATGATGCAGCCGGAAGGTTTTGTCGATCCAAAGGGAGCTAACAAAGTGTGCAAGCTCCAGCGATCCATTTATGGACTGGTGCAAGCCTCTCGGAGTTGGAATAAACGCTTTGATAGTGTGATCAAAGCATTTGGTTTTATACAGACTTTTGGAGAAGCCTGTATTTACAAGAAAGTGAGTGGGAGCTCTGTAGCATTTCTGATATTATATGTAGATGACATATTACTAATCGGAAATGATATAGAATTTCTGGATAGCATAAAAGGATACTTGAATAAAAGTTTTTCAATGAAAGACCTCGGTGAAGCTGCCTACATATTGGGCATCAAGATCTATAGAGACAGATCGAGACGCTCAATTGGACTTTCACAAAGCACATACCTTGACAAAGTTTTGAAAAAGTTCAAAATGGATCAAGCAAAGAAAGGATTCTTGCCTGTGTTACAAGGTGTGAAATTGAGTAAGACTCAAAGTCCGACCAATGCAGAAGATAGAGAGAAAATGAAAGATGTTCCCTATGCTTCAGCTATAGGCTCTATCATGTATGCAATGCTGTGTACCAGACCTGATGTGTGTCTTGCTATAAGTCTAGCAGGGAGGTACCAAAGTAATCCAGGAGTGGATCACTGGACAGCGGTCAAGAACATCCTGAAATACCTGAAAAGGACTAAGGATATGTTTCTCATATATGGAGGTGACAAAGAGCTCATCGTAAATGGTTACGTTGATGCAAGCTTTGACACTGATCCGGACGATTCTAAATCGCAAACCGGATACGTGTTTACATTAAACGGTGGAGATGTTAGTTGGTGCAGTTCTAAACAAAGCGTTGTGGCGGGATCTACATGTGAAGCGGAGTACATAGCTGCTTCGGAAGCAGCAAACGAAGGAGTCTGGATGAAGGAGTTCATATCCGATCTAGGTGTCATACCTAGTGCATCGGGTCCAATGAAAATCTTTTGTGACAATACTGGTGCAATTGCCTTGGCAAAGGAATCCAAATTTCACAAGAGAACCAAGCACATCAAGAGACGCTTCAATTCCATCCGGGATCTAGTCCAGGTGGGAGACATAGAGATTTGCAAGATACATATGGATCTGAATATGGCAGACCCGTTGACTAAACTTCTCTCACAGGCAAAACATGATCACACCTTAGTACTCTTTGGGTGTTAAGCACATAGCAATGTGAACTAGATTACTGACTCTAGTAAACCCTTTGGGTGTTGGTCACATATCGATGTGAACTATGGGTGTTAACCACATAAAGATGTCAACTATTGATGTTAGATCACATGGCGATGTGAACTAGATTATTGACTCTACTGCAAGTGGGAGACTGAAGGAAATATGCCCTAGAGGCAATAATAAAGTTATTATTTATTTCCTTATTTCATGATAAAAGTTTATTATTCATGCTAGAATTGTATTAACCAGAAACATAATACATGTGTGAGTACATAGACAAACAGAGTGTCACTAGTATGCCTCTACTTGACTAGCTCGTTAATCAAAGATGGTTATGTTTCCTAACCATAGACAAAGAGTTGTTATTTGATTAACGGGATCACATCATTAGGAGAATGATGTGATTGACTTGACCCATTCCATTAGCTTAGCACCCGATCGTTTAGTATGTTGCTATTGCTTTCTTCATGACTTATACATGTTCCTATGACTGAGATTCTGCAACTCCCGTTTACCAGAGGAACACTTTGTGTGCCACCAAACGTCACAACGTAACTGGGTGATTATAAAGGAGCTCTACAAGTGTCTCCAAAGGTGAATGTTGGGTTGGCGTATTTCGAGATTAGGATTTGTCACTCCGATTGTCGGAGAGGTATCTCTGGGCCCTCTCGGTAATGCACATCACATAAGCCTTGCAAGCATTACAACTAATGAGTTAGTTGCGAGATGATGTATTACAAAACGAGTAAAGAGACTTGCCGGTAACGAGATTGAACTAGGTATTGAGATACCGATGATCGAATCTCGGGCAAGTAACATACCGATGACAAAGGGAACAACGTATGTTGTTATGCGGTCTGACCGATAAAGATCTTCGTAGAATATGTAGGAGCCAATATGAGCATCCAGGTTCCGCTATTGGTTATTGACCGGAGACGTGTTTCGGTCATGTCTACATTGTTCTCGAAACCTAGGGTCCGCACGCTTAAGGTTTCGATGACAATTATATTATGAGTTTATGAGTTTTGATGTACCGAAGTTAGTTCGGAGTCCCGGATGTGATCACGGACATAACGAGGAGTCTCGAAATGGTCAAGACATAAAGATTGATTTCGAGACATAAAGATTGATATATTGGACGGCTATATTCGGACTCCGGAAGTGTTCCGGGTGATTTCGGAGAAAACCGTAGAGCCGGAGGGTTACCGGACCCCCCCCCCGGGAGAAGTAATGGTCCATATGGGCCTTAGTGGAGAGAGAGAGAGAGGGGCAGCCAGGGTGGGCCGCACGCCTCCTCCCCCTGGCCCGAATTGGACTAGGAGAGGGGGGGGGGGGGCGACGCCCCCCTTTCCTTCTCCCTCCCCACTTCTTTCCCCCTTCTAGTAGGAGTCCTACTCCTACTAGGAGGAGGACTCCTCCTTGGCGCGCCATAGGGGCCGGCTGACCTCCTCCCCTTGCACCTTTATATACGGGGGCAGGGGGCACCCCTAGACACACAAGTTGATCCACGTGATCATATTCTTAGCCGTGTGCGGTGCCCCCTTCCACCATAATCCTCGATAATATTGTAGCAGTGCTTAGGCGAAGCCCTGCAACGGTAGTTCATCAAGATCGTCACCACGCCGTCGTGCTGACGGAACTCTTCCCCGACACTTTGCTGGATCGGAGTCCGGGGATCGTCATCAAGCTGAACGTGTGCTAAAACTCGGAGGTGCCGTAGTTTCGGTGCTTGATCGGTCGGGCCGTGAAGACGTACGACTACATCAACCGCGTTGTGCTAATGCTTCCGCTGTCGGTCTACAAGGGTACGTAGATCACACTCTCCCCTCTCGTTGCTATGCATCACCATGATCTTGCGTGTGCGTAGGAATTTTTTTGAAATTACTATGTTCCCCAACAGTGGGTTCGATCTTATGGTGCTTGATCCCAGTGACATAAAGGGAACTGACACGTATGTATAGTTTCTACTAAGGATAAAATGATGGGGTCTATCTCTACATAGATAGATCTTGTCTACATCATGTCATCGTTCTTATTGCATTACTTTGTTTTCTCATGAATTTAATACACTAGATGCATGCTGGATAGCGGTCGATGTGTGGAGTAATAGTAGTAGATGCAGGAAGGACTCGGTCTACTAATCTTGGATGTGATGCCTATGTAATGATCATTGCCTGGATATTGTCATAATTATTTGAGGTTCTATCAATTTCCCAACAGTAATTTGTTTACCCACTATTTGCTATCTTTCTCGAGAGAAGGCACTAGTGAAACCTACAGCCCCGGGTCTTCTTTCTCATATATTTGCTTGCGATCTACTTTTCCTTTGTATTTTTATTCAGATCTATTAAACCAAAAATACAAAAATACTTTGCTGCACTTTATTTTATTTATGATCTATTATTTCAATCTGCTACAAATTTCTGGCATCGTTACCCGAAAGGGATTGACAACCCCTTTAACACGTGGGGTTGCGTGGTGTTGTTATTTGTGTGCAGATGCTATTTACATTGTGTTGCTTGCTTCTCCTACTTGTTCGATAACCTTGGTTTCATCACTGAGGGAAATACCTACCTTCGTTGTGCTGCATCATCCCTTCCTCTTTGGGGAAATATCGACGTGGTCCTAGTAGTCAGGGAACAATCAAAAGGAAATTCCGGCGCCGTTGCTGGGGAGGATCTTCAACATAACCAGGTTCCTAATCACAAATCACATCTCCTCGCAATTTACATTTGTTGGTGTACAAAAGTAGGGGCTCTCCTTTTGACCCCTTTACTTGTGCACAGGCAATCAGAGCCGCGCGCCACGACCACGCTTAGCAAGGCGGAGGGGGGAAGCCGGAGAGAAGCCGAAGCACAAGGCAACCAAGGCAACGTCAAGACCAGAAGCGCAGGAAATCAAGAGGGCGAGGTGGACTCCCTCAGCAAGGTCCTTGCCGAGGCAGCCTCCCCAGCCCCGGCAAGAGCCTTGCCGGGGCAACTTGCCCGACGCCAGCAGAGCGAGCCACCCTTGAGCACAAAGGTTCCGAACGCCGTCAACAACTACATTGGGAACAGGGCTCGGGAGGCACCTCCGTGGTGGCATGCAGATCTTTGTCAAGACCATAGATATATGAGATCAGATGAGGATCAGGAGATGATGACCCTCGGCGGGGTCCTCGCCGAGGAAATCCACAAGACCCCCGGCAAGCATCTTGCTGGGGACGACTACGACAACACGGCAAGACCCTTGCCGGGCCCCCGGCAAGGCCCTTGCTGAGGATGCCAGCAGGGCCACTGCTAGGCCCGCACCAGCCAAGACTCCGCCACCGTTCACATGCAGCTGCCAGCCCAACCAACTGGGCAGGCATGTGCGTGGCAACATGCAGCTTCCAGGCCAAATCAGAAAGCACCTGCGTGGCGGCATGCAGATCTTCATGAAGGCCCTACCACCGCGCCACCTCAGCTGCTTGCCTGCCTACATGGCACTGCATGCATCGCTAGCCTGGGCGCGTGTCGAAGCGAGGCAGAGCGGCGATGGATGGGACGGGCCTCGTTCCCGTCCCTGATAAAGCTAATGGACACCTACGTAGCGCATTTAATGCACTTTGTCCCGTAATGTCGTGCGATAAGCTCACACACTGTAGGCCTTTCCACCTCCTGTGTGCCACTGTGGCAACCCCTTTTTCCTATAAAAGGAGGCCTGAGGCAACCAGGGGAGGGATTCGCCTTTTTGGAATGACACAACCACCGTAGCTAGTTCAAAAAGCTCAAGGACACTCAATACATCCACCAAAGCAGGACTAGGGTTTTACGCATCCTCGCGGCCCGAACCTGGTAAACGATCCGTGTGCTTGCTCCTAAACCTGCTCTCCTCATGACCCCGCGCCCGCCGACCCTAGAAGGGATCCCAGTGATCCCATAGGTGTCGTTCCCACCGACATCTTTGGCGCGCCAGGTAGGGGTGCTTAGTTGTGAAAATCTGGTCTAGCAGTTAGCCTAGCGGTTCTTCATCGCCATGGCTCCCAAGAAGAGGGCGGCCACAGCGGTCGGTTTGTAGGGAGTCAGATGGCCCGTAACGGCGAGGGCGAGTAGTGGGCCGGTCACGGACAGGACCTGAGGCGCGGCCCGCGAGAACCAACATCGCTTTGGCAATCAAAGCCTGGCAAGCGGTGTTGTTCATGCACAAGACGGAGGGCCGCACGCCACAAAATCCAGAGACGGAGTTGGGCCCCCCGCGGGCGGCGCGGGGCCCTCCGGGGTCGCTGCCGCGCCACCCACGGTTGGCGCAACGACCTCTAGGACGCCCACCCCGGTGCCTACAACACGCTCTTCCCATGGTGTGCGCGACGAGCAGCGTCACCATGCCGGTGACCCTGGACACCGCCATGGGAAGAGCCCTGTGCATCATCTGCGGGACGAAGGAGGCCAGCCTGCCCGCCGAAGTGTTGGTGACAATGGCACGCAGCCGCTGGGCCGTGATAGAGCTCCTTCTAACATGGTTAGAAGTCGAAGCGCGCCACGGTCCATGCAGCTTTCGCCACCACCCACGCCAGCAGAAGCTTTGGCGCGCGTGCAGCTGCTCCTCGACTTCCCTCCTGCTGCGGAGAAGCTCGATGAGTGGAGAGCCACCATCCGGAGCCTCGTCGCCGTCGCCAACAAAGACGAGCCACGGCCTGCAGGGCCCTCGGGCCGGCGCTCCGTCGAACCACCACACGCCAGTGGTGGAAGGACCGGGGAGCTGCAGCCATAGTGCACTCTCCTCCCACGCGCCAGCCGCCGCCGGTGCTGGTCCGTCATAACGACGCTGGTGATAACATTTCCATAGCGTCGTCCGACCCCCGGACACACCGCGATCAACACCAAGTTCTTCGGGAGCGAGCCCACGAAGACGCTCAAACCACTATCGAGCGTCGGCGCGATACACGCCACCAGTCGGATAAGCGGGCGAGACCCGCTATGGACCACCCAGCACCGGGGGGCTCCGGCGGCCTACCTTACGAGGTGGGTTGCCCAGCCTTTACCCATGAGCTGCGATAGTTCCATTGGCCGTCCCACCGCACGTTCAAGCCCGACGTCGGCGAGAACTACAACGGCAAGACCCACCCGTCAGAGTTCCTCAGCATCTACACCATCGCGATGCAAGCTACCAGAGCTCGCGACGACAAGGTGCTTGCCAATTACTTCCCGTTGGCACTGAAGCCCAACATTATGTCTTGGTTAATGCACTTGCTGATGGATTCCATTTCTTCTTGGTCAGATCTGTGCCATTAGTTCGATGGTGCCTTCACCAGAGGCCACCAAGCTCATGGCCTGGCCAGTGATTTGCATATCATTCCCAGAAGGAAGGGGAAACCCTGCGCAAGTACATCCAGAGATTCAGCCGGGTGCAATACAACATCCCCGATGTTCATCCCGCTGCCGTGATTAGCGTGTTCCATCAGAACGTGCGCAACCTCAAGATGCGCGAAGAGCTGGCAATGAACAAGGTTAAGGATGTGGCCAAACTTTATGTTCTGGCCGATAGGTGCACCCGGGCTAAAGAGGGAAGGAAGTACCCCGGCGAGGATGCCAGCGTGGAAACCGACTCTACTGATGAAGGCACCGCCGCCCCGACCAAGAAGGGCCGGCGTCGCAACAGGAAACGCAAGGGCAAGGCCGTGCTTGCCGTCAAGGGATCCGACGACGCCGGCGCCACCAAGAAGGCCAAGGCAGATGACCCCGGCAAGGAGATTGCCGAGTGCGCCAAAAAAGAGTCTTGATGACCCACAAGTGTAGGGGATCTATCATAGCCTTTTTGATAAGTAAGAGTGTCGAACCCAACGAGGAGCAGAAGGAAATGATAAGCAGTTTTCAGTAACGTATTCTCTGCAAGCACTGAAATTATCGGTAATAGATAGTTTTGTTATAAGGTAATTTGTAACGAGTAGCAAGTAATAAAAGTAAATAAGGTGCAGCAAGATGTTCCAATCCTTTT
The DNA here is from genome assembly GCF_002162155.2 of Triticum dicoccoides. Lineage (NCBI taxonomy): Eukaryota > Viridiplantae > Streptophyta > Magnoliopsida > Poales > Poaceae > Triticum > Triticum dicoccoides. The sequence goes on from NC_041384.1 coordinate 387,485,467, forward strand.
TGTAGCAAAGGACAAGCCTGGAAAAACTCTTATATGAAGGAAAGTGCTCCCGAGGACACATGGGAATTATCGTCAAGCTAGTTTTCATCACGTTCATATGATTCACGTTCGGTACTTTGATAATTTGATATGTGGGTGAACCAGTGCTTGGGTACTTTTTTACTTGGACAAGCATCCCACTTATTATTAACACCCATTGCAAGCATCTGCAATTACAACAGAAGTATTAAGGTAAACCTAACCATAGCATGAAACATATGGATCCAAATCAGCCCCTCACGAAGCAACGCATAAACTAGGGTTTAAGCTCTGTCACTCTATCAACCCATCATCTACTTATTACTTCCCAATGCCTCCCTCTAGGCCCAAACAATGGTGAAGTGTCATGTAGTCAACGTTCACATGACACCACTAGAGGGATGACAACATACATCTCATCAAAATATCGAACGAATACCAAATTCACATGACTACTAATAGCAAGACTTCTCCCATGTCCTCAGGAACAAACATAACTACTCACAAAGCATATTCATGTTCATAATGAGAGGGGTATTAATATGCATAATGGATCTGAACATATGATCTTCCACCAGGTAAACCAACTAGCATCAACTACAAGGAGTAATCAACACTACTAGCTACCCAGAGGTACCAATTTGAGGATTGGGTACAAAGATTGGATACAAGAGATGAACTAGGGTTTGAGATGAGATGGTGCTGGTGAAGATGTTGATGGAGATTGGCCCCCTCCCGATGAGAGGATCGTTGGTGATGACGATGGCACTGATTTCCCCCTCCCGGAGGGAAGTTTCCCCGGCAGAACAGCTCCACCGGAGCCCTAGATTGGTTCCACCAAGGTTCCGCCTCGTGGCGGCGGAGTCTCGTCCCGAAAGCTTGCTTATGATTTTTTCCTCGACAAAAGACTCCATATAGCAGAAGATGGGCATCGGAGGGCCACCAGGGGGCCCACGAGGCAGGGGGCGCGCCCCCCACCCTCATGGCTGGTGGGTGGCCCCCCTCTAGTACTTCTTGCGCTCAGTATTTTTTATATATTCTGGAAGTAACTTTCGTGAAGTTTCAGGACTTTTGGAGCTATGCAGAATAGGTCTCTAATATTTGCTCCTTTTCCAGCCCAGAATTCCAGCTGCCGGCATTCTCCCTCTTTATGTAAACCTTGTAAAATAAGAGAGAATAGGCATAAGTATTGTGACATAATGTGTAATAACAGCCCATAATGCAATAAATATCGATATAAAAGCATGATGCAAAATGGACATATCAACTCCCCCAAGCTTTGACCTCGCTTGTCCTCAAGCGAAAGCCGAAATCGAAAAATATGTCCACATGTTTAGAGATAGAGGTGTCGATAAAAATAAAATACGGACATGAGGGCATCATGATCATTCTTAGAACAACATATATATATATATATATATATATATATATATATATATATATATATATATATATATATATATTGTCATATGATCTCTTATGCTAAAGTAACAATTCAAACAATTTCAAGTATGAATCGTAAACTTCATTGAGAACCAACAAACTCTAATCTCAGTCATTGAGGCAATTGCAATTTATCATAACATAGGAAAGAGTCAATATAAGAGCTTTCCAGCAAGTCCGCATACTCAACCATATTTTAGTCTTTCACAATTTCTAACACTCACGCAATATTTATGGGTATGAAGTTTTAATCGGACATAGAGAAAGATAGGGGCTTATAGTTTTGCCTCCCAACGTTTTACCTCAAGGGTAATGTCAACAATAATAGCTCATGCAGACTCACATCCAATTAGCTATATATATTAGGATCTTTCCAACACATTGTGCTTGCCAAAGCATAAAATGTAAAAAGGAAAGGTGAAGATCACCATGACTCTTATGTAAGGTAGAAGATAAAAGTAAAAGATAGGCCCTTCGCAGAGGGAAGCAGAGGTTGTTATGCGCTTTTGTGGTTGGATGCACAAAATCTTAATGCGACAGAACATCACTTTATATTTCCACTTGTGATATGGACCTTTATTATGCAGTCCATCGCTTTTATTTCTTCCATATCACAAGATCGTATAAAGCTTATTTTATCCCACACTAATAAGTCATACATATTTAGAGAGCAATTTTCTTATTGCTTGCACCGATGACAACTTACTTGAAGGATCTTACTCAATCCATAGGTAGATATGATGGGCTCTCGTGGGAAAATTGGGTTTAGGGATATTTGGAAGCACAAGTAGTATCTCTACTTGGTGCAAAGAAATTGGCGAGCATGAGAGGGGAAGGCAAGCTCAACATGTTGGATGATCCATGAAAATATAATTTATCTCAGATGTAAGAAAACATAACCCATTATGTTGTCTTCCTTGTCCAACATCAACTCTTACCATGTCATACTTTAATGAGTGCTCACAATCATAAAAGATGTCCAAGATAGTATACTTATATGTGAACCTCTGTTTCTTTATTACTTCCTATTAATTGCAACGGTGACCAAAACTATGTTTGTCAACTCTCAACAACTTTTATCCATCATACTCTTTATATGTGAAGTCATTACTCTCCATAAGATCCATATGATCTCCTTATTTCTTTTTTATTTCTTCTCTTTTATTTTATTCCCTCAAGATCATAGCAAAATAATCAAGCCCTTGACTCAACACTAATATTTATTACATATATCTCACGGACTCGATTACATAGAAGGATCATAAAGCAAAACTCACAACTAGATCATACTAAAACTTTATTCTACTAGATCAAGATATTATCAAAAGGATTGAACTAAGAAAAACGGTAAAAATAAAAGTGACGGTGATACGATACCGGGGCACTCCCCCAAGCTTGGCACTTGTCAAGGGGAGTGCCCATACCAGATACTCAGTTCTTCTTTGTTGGTGGATAAGGTGGAGTTGTTGATGATGGATAGTCGCACATCGAGCATAGGAGGTCCTCCAACTTGTGGATAATGCCCTTGAGTGCGATGATATGCTCCTTCAACAAAATATTTTCACGTGTGTGATACTTGTTTTGTATACGAGCTAACTCAATCATCTTCAAAGCTTCGATCTCAATTGGGGTAAGAAGATTGTGATCAAGTTGAAGGATGTCTTGTGCTGCTAGAACTTGGTCCTCCATGGCCTTCTTGATCCCTTCATCCTTGTTGATCTCCATAGGTTCTTCCCTCCTCAGTGCTATCTTCATTAGCCAAGCATCATTGTCACCATTGTTGGAGGAGGGGGACGACATGATGCCTGGCCTTGACAACCCTGACAGAAGACAGCTCGAAACAAGAACAAGAGATTTCTGCATGATACGGTGGTCAAAACCTTCGGGAGATTATATAATGAATTTTTACCGACCAAAAGAAGTATCGTGCAAGAAAACGGAGTCCGGAGAGCACATGAGGTGACCACGAGGCAGGGGGGCGCGCCCAGGTGCTAGGGCGCGCCCTCCACCCTCGTGGAAGCCTCATGTCCTTCCCGATTTGCTTCTTATTTTCCTATTTTTCTAAATATTCCAAAACGGAGAAAAATTGCCATTAGAACTGTTTTGGAGTCGGTTTACTTACCGTACCACATACCTATTCCTTTTCAGAGTCTGAAACATTCTGGAAAGTGTCCCTTATGTATTCCTCCGGGGTTACGGTTTCGATAATATTAGTTTCAACATTTATAGGATTACCTGAGATATAATGTTTAATTCTTTGACCGTTCACCACCTTCGGATTTGTGCCTTCGAAGTTGCTGATTTTTATGGCACTGAAACGATAGACCTCCTCGATAACGTAAGGACCTTCCCATTTAGAGAGAATTTTTCCTGCAAAAAAATCGTAAACGAGAGTTGTATAACAATACATAATCACCTACATTAAACTCACGCTTTTGTATCCTTTTATCATGCCATCTTTTAACTTTTTCTTTAAACAGTTTGGCATTCTCATAAGCCTGGGTTATCCATTCATCAAGTGAGCTAATGTCAAATAACCTCTTCTCACTGGCAAGTTTGAAATCATAATTGAGCTCTTTAATGGCCCAATATGCCTTATGTTCTAGCTCAAGAGGGAAGTGACATGCTTTGCCATAAACCTTTTTATACGGAGACATACCCATGGGATTTTGTATGCAGTTCTATAAGCCCATAATGCATCATCAAGTTTCTTGGACCAATTCTTTCTAGATGTATTAACAGTTTTTTGCAAAATTAATTTGAGCTCTCTATTACTTAATTCTACTTGACCACTAGACTGTGGGTGATAAGGAGATGCAATTCTATGATTAACATCATACTTAGCAAGCATTTTAAGAAAACAACATGAATAAAATGTGAACCACCATCAGTCATTAAATATCTAGGGACTCCAAACCTCGGGAAAATAACTTCTTTAAGCATCTTAATAGAGGTGTTATGATCAGCACTACTAGTTGGAATAGTTTCTACCCACTTAGTAATGTAATCAACAGCAACTAAAATATGTGTATACCCTTTACAGGAAGGAAAAGGTCCCATATAATCAAAGCCCCAAACATCAAATGGTTCAATAACATGTGAATAATTCATAGGCATTTCTTGACGTCTACTAATATTACCAATTCTTTGACATTCATCACAAGACAAGTCAAATTACGGGGATCCTTGAAGAGAGTAGGCCAATAAAAACCGGATTGCAATACCTTATGTGCAGTTCTATCTCCAGCATGGTGTCCTCCATAGGCTTCGGGGTGACACTTGCGTAGGATATGTTCCTGTTCATGTTGAGGTACACAACGTAACACCATCTACTCCTTCCTTATAAAGATGTGGGTCATCCCAAAAGTAATGCCTTAAATCATAGAAGAACCTTTTCTTTTGCTGGTATGCGAAACTAGGTGGTATAAATTTAGCAACAATGTAATTAGCATAATCAGCATACCATGGAGTAGTTCGAGAAGCATTTATGACATTTAATTGTTCATCAGGAAAGCTATCACCAATAGGTAGTGGGTCATCATTAACATTTTCTAACCTAGACAAGTTGTCTGCAACGGGGTTCTCAGCTCCCTTTCTATCAATAATATGCAAATCAAATTCTTGTAGCAAGAGAACCCATCTAATAAGTCTAGGTTTAGCATCTTTCTTTTCCATAAGGTATTTAGTAGCAGCATGATTAGTGTGAATAGTTACTTTAGAATCAACAATATAAGGTCTAAACTTATCACAAGCAAAAACAACTGCTAAAAACTCTTTTTCAGTGGTAGCATAATTTCTCTAGGAATTGTCTAGAGTTTTACTAGCATATTGAATAATATTTAATTTCTTATCAACTCTTTGCACTAGAACAACACCTACAACATAATCGCTAGCATCACACATAATTTCAAAGGGTAAATTCCAATCAAGTGGCTGAATAATAGGTGCAGAAATCAATGCTTTCTTAAGTATTTCAAATGCTTCTACATAATCATCATCAAAGACAAAAGGAATATCTTTTTGTAATAGGTTAGTCAGAGGCTGAGAATTTTTTGAGAAGTCCTTAATGAACCTCCTATAAAAACCGGCGTCACCGAGGAAGCTTCTTATACCTTTAATGTCCTTGGGACATGGCATCTTTTCAATAGCATCAACTTTAGCTTTATCGACTTCAATGCCTCTTTCAGAAATTTTATGCCCCAAGACAATACCTACATTAACCAGAAAGTGGCATTTCTCCCAATTCAGAACAAGATTAGTTTCTTCACATCTCTACAAAACTCGATCAAGGTTGCTCAAGCAATCATCAAAAGAGGATCCATAAATGGAGAAATCGTCCATGAAAACCTCACATATCTTTTCACAAAAGTCAGAGAATATATCCATCATGCATCTTTGAAAGGTAGCAGGTGCATTACATAAACCAAAAGGCATACGTCTATAAGCAAAGGTACCGAAAGGGCAAGTAAAAGTGGTCTTTGCTTGATCATCAGCTGACACAGGTATTTGAGAGAAACCAGAGTAACCATCTAAAGCAAAATGTGTATGTTTGGATAATCTTTCTAGCATTTGATCAATAAAAGGTAAGCGGTAATGATCTTTTTAGTAGCCTTATTTAATTTGTCGAAATCAATTACCATCCTATAACCTGTAATAACTCTTTGGGGAATCAATTCATCTTTATCATTAGGAACGACAGTGATACCTCCCTTCTTAGGGACACAATGGACATGACTTACCCACTGACTATCAGCAACGGGATAAATTATACCTGCCTCAAGGAGCTTTAGTATTTATTTTCTTACCACTTCTTTCATCTTAGGATTCGGCCATCGTTGGTGATCAATAACGGGTTTGGCGTCTTTCTCCAAATTTATTTTGTGTTGACATAGAGTGGGACTAATGCCCTTAAGATCATCAAGAGTATATCCAATAGTAGCACGATGCTTCTTCAGAGTTTTCAATAATTGTTCTTCTTCATGCTCTGAAATGTTAGCACTAATAATAACATGATTTATCTTCTTTTCATCAAGACAAGCATATTTAAGAGTATCAGGTAATGGTGTAAGCTGAAACACAGGATCACCCTTGGGTGGAGGAGGATCCCCTAGGATTTCAATAGGCAAGTTGTGTTTCAGAATGGGTCCTTGTTTAAAGAATACTTCATCTATTTCCCTTCTTTCATTCATAAACATATCATTTTCATGGTCTAGCAAATATTGTTCTAAAGGATCAGTAGGAGGCACAACAATAGAAGCAAGACCAATAATTTCATCTTTGCTAGGCAATTCTTCGTCACGGGGTTGTCTACGAAATTTAGAAAAAATAAAATCATGAGACATATCATCCAAACCAATAGTAACAACATCCTTCTTGCAATCTATCTTAGCATTAACAGTATTCAAGAAGGGTCTACCAAATATAATGGGACAAAAGCTATCTTGAGGGGAACCAAGAACAATGAAATCAACAGGATATTTAGCTTTCCCACACAAGCCCTCAACATCTCTAACAATCCCAATTGGTGAAATTGTATATCTATTAGCAAGCTTAATTGTAACATCGATATCTTCTATCTCAGCTGGTGCAATATCATGCATAATTTCTTTGTATAAGGAAATAGGTATTGCACTAGCACTAGCACCCATATCACACAAGCCATGATAACAATGATCTCCTATTTTAACAGAAATAACAGGCATGCCTACAACAGGTCTATGTTTATCTTTAGCACCAGGTTTAGCAATTCTAGCAGTCTCATCACAGAAATAAATAACATGCCCATCAATATTATCAGCCAAGAGATCTTTAACTATAGCAATATTAGGTTCAACTTTAATTTTCTCAAGGGGTTTGTGTGTCCCAATATTACTTTTGTTGACTACAGTTGAAGCTTTAGCATGATCCTTTATTCTAACAGGGAAAGGTGGTTTCTCAACATAAGTAGTGGAAACAACAGGATCATCATAAGTGATAGTTTTTTCTTCAACTTTAATAGGTGCAACTACTTTTGTTTCAATGGGAGGATTATATTGAAACCACTTCTCTTTAGGGAGATCAACATGAGTAGCAAAGGATTCACAGAAAGAAGCTACTATCTCAGAGTCAAGTCCATATTTAGTGCTAAATTTACGGAAAATATCGGTATCCATAAAAGATTTAACACAATCAAACTTAGGTCTTATACCAGACTCCTTACCTTCGTGGAGATCCCAATCTTCAGAGTTGCATTTAATTCTCTCCAATAAATTCCATTTGAATTCAATAGTCTTCATCATAAAGGAACCAGTACAAGAAGTATCGAGCATGGAGCGATTGTTGTCAGAAAACCGAGCATAAATTTTTTGAATAATCATTTCCCTTGAGAGCTCATGATTGGGGCATGAATATAACATTGACTTAAGCCTCCCCCAAGCTTGAGCGATGCTTTCTCCTTCGCGAGGCCAAAAATTATATATATAATTACGATCACGATGAACAAGATGCATAGGATAAAACTTCTGGTGAAATTCCAATTTCAATTGCTTATAGTCCTATGATCCCATATCATCACATAGCCTATACCATATCAATGCATCTCCCTTCAAAGATAAAGGGAAGACCTTCTTCTTGATAATATCATCGGGCATACCAGCAAGCTTAAATAATCCACAAACTTCATCCACATAGATTAAGTGTAAGTCGGGATGCAATGTTCCAGCTCCTGCAAAAGGATTAGCTAGCAGTTTCTCTATCATACCCGAAGGAACTTTGAAGTAAACATTTTCATTTTCAGTAGGTCCAGTAGGTTGAGGAGCAACTATTTGCTCTACCTGTCAGGGTGAAGATACCCCGAACAAGCCCCTCAAAGGATTACTTTCCATAGTAACAAGTGACAGTAAATTTCAGCACACTATATAAATTTTTCCTTACCAAATTCCACCTACCAAAGGCGCTTCACTCCCCGGCAATGGCGCCAGAAAAGAGTCTTGATGACCCACGAGTGTAGGGGATCTATCGTAGCCTTTTCGATAAGTAAGAGTGTTGAACCCAACGAGGAGCAGAAGGAAATGATAAGCAGTTTTCAGTAACGTATTCTCTGCAAGCACTGAAATTATCGGTAACAGATAGTTTTATTATAAGGTAATTTGTAACGAGTAGCAAGTAATAAAAGTAAATAAGGTGCAGCAAGATGTTCCAATCCTTTTTGTAGCAAAGGACAAGCCTGGACAAACTCTTATATGAAGGAAAGCGCTCCCGAGGACACATGGGAATTATCGTCAAGCTAGTTTTCATCATGTTCATATGATTCGCGTTTGATACTTTGATTATTTGATATGTGGGTGAACCGGTGCTTGGGTACTTTTTTTTACTTGGAAAAGCATCCCACTTATGATTAACACCCATTGCAAGCATCTGCAACTACAACAGAAGTATTAAGGTAAACCTAACCATAGCATGAAACATATGGATCCAAATCAGCCCCTTACGAAGCAATGCATAAACTAGGGTTTAAGCTTCTGTCACTCTAGCAAACCATCATCTACTTATTACTTCCCAATGCCTCCCTCTAGGCCCAAACAATGCTGAAGTGCATGTAGTCGACGTTCACATGACACCACTAGAGGGATGACAACATACATCTCATCAAAATATCGAACGAATACGAAATTCACATGACTACTAATAGCAAGACTTCTCCCATGTCCTCAGGAACAAATGTAACTACTCACAAAGCATATTCATGTTCATAATCAGAGGGGTATTAATATGCATAATGGATCTGAACATATGATCTTCCACCAAGTAAACCAACTAGCATCAACTACAAGGAGTAATCAACACTACTAGCAACCCAGAGGTACCAATCTGAGGTTTGGATACAAAGATTGGATACAAGAGATGAACTAGGGTTTGAGATGAGATGGTGCTGGTGAAGGTGTTGATGGAGATTGACCCCCTCCCAATGAGAGGATCGTTGGTGATGATAATGGCGATGATTTCCCCCTCCCGAAGGGAAGTTTCCCCGGCAGAACAGCTCCGCTGGAGCCCTAGATTGGTTCCGCCAAGGTTCCGTGTCAGGACCCCGACTCAATGCCACATCGATCTAGCATGTAACACCCCATATCACTTTGCGGCCTCACGCACGGTATTCCCACGGGTGTCGCCTTACCTTTGCCCGGGACCGTTTGCGTCTTATGGCACACGTATATGATAGTGTCGCTAGCATCCATATGGTAAGGAGCCCGGGCTGAGATGGCTAGTCGTAAACCCAAAGTGGCACAAACTTAGAGGGACAGGCATCCATGACCCAACATCGAACGTGTCGGTCATCAGCGAGTGAATCCAGGCTGTAGCACTGGGCTAGCGGACTCCGGTGAACCGGGCTGTAGCGGGCTAACAGGACTCCGGTATTCATCGCGTGACATTTCCCCGAAGGGACAGACACAGGAACGAAGAAGGACACATGCCAGCCAGCCTAAGTGTTCCGGAGCAGTAGCAAGCTACCATGGCTCAGTGGAAACACTAGGAGACATTTCCTGGTAAGAGAGGCTACTAAGGATAAACAACTAGATAGTCAGATCCCACACATACCAAGCATTTCAACAACATACACACAATATGCTCGATATGTGCAGATACAACATGGCATCACAACATGACTCTACAACTCAAGTAATTATTCAATAGGCTCCGAGGAGCGAGATATTACAAACATGGGTCTCATGACCCAACACTCAGAGCATACAAATCAAAGCACAAGCGGAAGCTATCATGTCTGAGTACAGACGTCTATAAATGAAAAAGGTTGAAAGCCTGACTATCTACCAGATCCTGCCGAGGGCACAAGATCGTAGCTGAGGTAACAAGCTAAACGTCGAAGTCCAAGCGGAACTACTAGTGAGACTGAAGTCTCTCTGCAAAAACATAAAATAGGCAAACGTGAGTACAAATGTACCCAGCAAGACTTACATCAGAACTAACTACATATGCATCATTATCAACAAGGGGGTGGTGGAGTTTAACTGCAGCAAGCCAGCTTTGACTCGGTGGCTAACCTGAACTACGACTGCAAGTAACTCTTTTGAGGTGGCGCACACGAGTCCACATATTCACCATATCAATACACCAATATGGATCCGCTCCCGTCTCCCTACGAGAACGCCATCCATAGCACTCACGCTTATCTTGCGTGTTTTAGAGTATCCACTTTCACTTGTCTATGAACTGTACAAGGGGTCCAAGTTTCCATATCCGAGGAATCCGGCTATTCGAATAGATGATGATAGCCCTGCAGGGGTGTACTTCTTCACACACGCTCTCGCCACTTACCGCCCTGTACACGTCATGTACCTCGGCAACCTTCAAGCGGAAGCCGGGCGAGGGAGTCGGCCACGACCTGACTAACCGAACAAGTCTCTAGTCCAGGTTTATCGCCTATTCGGGTTCCATCCGCAAGGAGATCCGGCCGGGGTGTCGCTTACGGCCCCAAACGATGTGAGCAGGGTTCCCAAGCCCACCATCCGGGTGCCACTTGGTACACCGTGCCACTGTGCCTAGTCTGTCCCAAGCCCACCTGTACCGGGTGCCACTTGGTAGACTACTAACACTACCTACAAACACCAGAAACTAGTTGCAACTCCTGGACAGAGATCATGTTGATTAATAAGTTGAGAGGGGTCGAGTTACCGGAACCCAATGTGTGGTAGTAACTGTTCATGGATCACAAATACAGAACTCAGTTCCTGAGGACAGCTGCAATGAGACAACCCACCATGTACTCCTACATGGCCTCTCACCGCTACCTTTACCAAATCGTGTTCACACACTTAGCTCACACACAGTAGGACATGTTCACACACCTCTGATTCATCCCCGATGAATCAGACCTGACTCAACTCTAAGCAGTAGCAAGCATGACAAACAAGCATGAATGAGTAGGCACATCAGGGCTCAAACAACTCCTACTCATGCTAGTGGGTTTCATCTATTTACTGTGGCAATGACAGGTCATGCAAAGGATAAAGGGGTTCAGCTACCGCAGCAAGTAACAAATATGTCGTTGTTGTCCTAATGCAGTAAAAGAGAGCAGGAGCGAGAGAGTGGGATTTTATCGGAATGAACAAGGGGGTTTTGCTTGCCTGGCACTTCCGAAGATAATATAGCTCTTCATCAGTGTCATCGATCTCATCGTCGAAACCACGTCTATCGAGAGGGAACAACCACCGACAAACAAGAAGAAACACAATCAATGCAATGCAACAATATGATGCATGATAATGACATGGCAATATGCCGGTGTTTTGAGCTAATGCACTTAGCTATGATTTAAATGAAGTTGGTTTGAATACATGATTCAAACTCCAACTCCATATATGATTATTTAAATGCCCTTTATTTGTTTTGTCCAAAACAGAGGACAAGCATTGTTCAAACATGCATGAAAATGGTACAGATGGATTCCTTGAATTTTTCTGATAATTTTTCATATATAATTTATTTAATTTGGAGTTATGGTTGAATTTCTATGATTTATTGAAGTTTTAGCTATTTTCTGGAATTTCCTGAATATTATAAAATAAACTAAATTCGAGAAAAGGAATATTGCGTCAGCATGACCTCACCCTGACGTCATCAGGTCAACAGGGCGGGTCCAGGTCAAACCTGACGTGTGGGGGCCACACGTCAGTGACACAGGAACTAATCCCGGTCAAACCCAGCGCTGGCTGGGGTTTGACCAGGGGTGGGGCCCACTGTCAGTGTCTGTAGGTTGATTAACCAGCTGGGTTAGCTCCTAATGACGGAGCCACGTCAGCTCCCGCCGGAGTTTCGCCGGCGACGACCAACGGAGCGGCGGAAACGCATCGGGTTCGCGCTACAGGGCACAGTTTAGGGTGCGGTTGGGTTCTACGGCGAGCTGGGACTCGTGCGCATCGAACGGTGGTGGTGTCCGTGCCGGTGATGGCCGGTACCGACGACGAAGAGCTCGTGAGCGGCAGCCGGAGTTCGGGTGGTGGCGGGTTTGGCGCTACGAGCGGTGGTTTGGCGCGCTGAGGGCACTAGGGAGAAGCTCTTGCTCCTCCGCATCCAAAGGAACGGGCGGGAGGCCGCGAGGTGGCCGGACTTGAGCACGGCGTCGACCTCGGCGGCGGCCGGAGCTCGGGCGAGCTTGGGGTCGGTGTTAGGGAGCACGGCAAGAGGCGTTGTGGGTGTCTACGGGTTCATGCGATCGTGCTGAGCACGATGGTGGGCTCGGGAGCGAGCTGCGGTGGCTGTGGCCACGGCCACGCCATGGCCGGCGGCGAGAAGCTCTCGGCCGAGGTGGGGAAGTTAGCTAGGGGAGGGGAACGACGGGGATTCCAGGGGGAAAAACAAGAGTGGCTCACGTAGGGACTAGCAGAGTCGACGACGAGGTCGGGGAAGCTCTGGACGACGCGAATTTACGGCGGCGATCTCCGGGCACCGGAGATGAAGACGACGACGCTCCGGTTGACTGGGGCCTCCTCTGGTCGCGTGCGTCGGTGTGCAGCTCCATGGGGTCGGGACGGAGCTCAGGGGTGTGGAGAGGGAGCTAGGGGGTGGCTGTGGCCGCGGCGAACGGCGTCGGTGGCGACGAGCTCCGCTCGGGCAGAGAGGGAGAGAGAGCAGAGGAGAGGATGAGGCAAGGGAGAGAGTGAGAGAGAGCCAGGGGCTGCGTGGCGCTCCGTGGCGTCGTCTAGGAGGGTCGGGGAAGCAGGAGGTGGCCGGAGAAGCAGGAGGTGGCCGGGGCGCGTGGTCGCGCGCGCCGGGCGCGTGCCCGTCCTCCTGGCAAGGGAGGAAGGCGACAGGGGGGTAGCGGTGGCGGCTGGGCCGGCCAGCTGCAGTGCTGGGCCGGTTTGGCTGCCAGGTGAGCGCCAGGTAGGCTTCTGCTCTTTTTTATTTTTTTCTTCTGTTTTGTTTTATTTAATATCTTTTGCCATTGTTTTTGAATTTTAAACAAATTCAAACAATGCCAAAAACTCCTCTGAATAATTTTATTTGGCTAGATGGACTTTTCCAAAAGCTCATAAAATATTTCAGGGGTATTTGAAATTATATTCTAATTATATGAATATAATTCAAATTCAAATAGCTAATGATTTAAATTCAAAGTCCCAAAAATAAATCCTTAAAAATGTTCAATATTTTTGTTGGGACCAGAACCCTTGCCAAAAATTATCAAACATTTAAGAAGAACATTTTGGAACAATGAATGAGATTTTAGGGTTTTTGCCCTTCTTTTATTTAGGATTTTGAGGCTTCCAATTTTCCTCAGTTCAAGTTTCCAAATTTAAACATGATGCACAGATGGAAGCAAGCCTAGGTCAGGCCAGAACTAGGGATGTGACAACTCACCCCCACTAACAAGAATCTCGACCCGAGATTCAAGTGTAGGGTAAGACGAAGGGGAAACGCAAACTAGCATAATCTTCACGATCCAGGTTGCACTTCATAAGAACCTTGATTCGATCATCATCTTGTCTCGAAGTCTTGCTCTGAGAACTCCAACTATCATGACAACGAGAGGAAGGAAAGACCCTAAAAGAATTGTTCTTCTCGAAGGTCGAACAACTCAGGATTAACCCACGGAATGAGACATAGCAACATCTCTCGAGCTGAGAGATGAAGCACACCTCTAGAGGGATGGAGTGGAACGAATGACGGAGGTTTACTAGGTAGACAACAATTCCACACCTAAGAAGGTGGTGATCGGTTGTCAACGTAGCGAGGAGTTGAGTTGCCACAATACCATAACGGGGCACCTTAGGGAAGGTGACTTGTAGAAATATCCCCTTAAGTGGCAAAAAGAATTACCTTTGATATAGAGATCATTGAGACTCTCTATATCAGCCTAAGGCAAATCACAGCAATCGATTGGCGGGGTCGGTAGAATGGCATACTCGGACTTGGATGATGTGGATTACCTTGTTGAAGACAATGTAATGGATGAATTTGCTTATCACCGGAAATGGAAGAGACCCGTGGTAGAATGACACATTGGCGATGCAAGCTGGGAACAAAATGCAAATGCTGGGAATGATTCTGATAACTGGGGAAGAACCCAACAATAGAGAGTGAATTCACTGTTTGAAAGGGTCATAGCATTGTCGAGGAAACTGAGAGGAATCCCAGTTAGAGCCGATGATAACACGTAGCGCTTGTGCGTGCTCTCAAGAACTTGAGCATTTCCATAATCATCAAGGTTTTACCGACATCCGTGTCAAGGATCCTAGCAACACAACATACTACCATGATGGCTAATGATGGATGATGCAGATGCAAAGGAAGATAACACTTTCTCAGATTTCACCTTAGCGAGGCCAAGGGAATGAAATCTGGGTGATCGACCGAGAGACATTTAGCACTCCGCTTCTAATGTTCTCCTTGATGTGCTAGCGTATCCCATTCATAGATATGGTTTGATAACTAGAACATCAAGTAAAAGGTCGGACTTCGGGAGCAATACAATCCATAAGGAACAGTTACGGGGGTAAATCCTACGAAATCCTTATGGGGAGGTGGCCAGCTTCTTCAATCAAGATACTACAATAATAGATCTTCCGGCTGGCTGTGTTGGCCATGACATCCACTTTACCGGCTATCGAGGGACCAATATTATAGTTCTTGGGAAATGTTCCAACCATCATATCTGCCTGAGATTCAGATCTGGTTGGTGTCAGGACATTCCAGACTCATCGAGTCTAGGAAGAAAAATGAAAGTTTGCAACACAAATCGACGAGATGACGTTGCGAGATTCTCGGGAAATGAACTACGATAGCAAGCTCCAAAACATGAGTTGGTTCTGCTACAAACATGTGAACACGTTGTCCCAGACAAGCATGCCCACATGGTAGTCTTACAATAAAACACTACCAAGTTCTGGTTGGGAACCATCAGCGAGGATATCAAAGTTCTTTCATAAGTCCGGATTAGCTCTTATGAAGATACTCCTTCTCCTTGAACAAATCAGTCAGTGGCTTGGTGTGCTACAGAATTCATATGGAACGAAGATGATCAGTCTAACAGACCACAGAATACTTTGCACGTGCATGGATGACTTGGGATGATTCTAGAGGAAACAAAAATAGACTTTCTCGAACTCACGGCGGCAACTTACATCAAATGCACGTGAATCAAAGGAAGTCACTTCTTTCATCCAAATATATACTTCATGAACGGGGCATGAAGAAAATGCCTATAAAAGTTTCCAACACTAGGTTGATGTTCAACATGAATCATGGGGGAGACAAAATGCTGCTGATGGGCTCAACAACAACTCATCGGAATTTCCATATCACTGGACTTCCACCATCATGTGAACACGGTGATAGTATTGGTCAGACCAAAAGATGTAATGGTATATGCTCGAGGGATCAACCACGAGTAAGACAACATTACGAGCATCGTTGGTACTGATTTGATTGACGATAGCCCACACTCAAATCAAAGGATTGATAAGACAATAGGTCCAGCAACTGATCACAGGCACCAATCGATGAAGATATCATCTTTCTTCAACACACACTACACAAGAATATCCCTTTGGAACGAACTAAGTTAGGCAAGCTTTTATCTTCCAACTCTCCAAGTTGTCGTTTAGCTTAACCAACTAGCTCAGAGGTATCCAACACGGATTCTTGGGGAAGGGGGTGGTTTACAAGAAACCAACTTGATCACGAGCTCAACACAGCGGTCAGGTGACAACCTGGTAATACTTCCGAGAAGTTCTTCGGAAAATCACGAACCACCGGTATGTTACTAAGCTCGAGAACAATCTTGCTTTCCAGGGCAAGACGATATGATCAAATAAGCAAGGATTGGCACTATCCTAACTCACTGATCGGAGAGTGCACCAGAAATAAGGACTAGGTAGCACGAACAGTCTTAGAATGATGATTCAAGAACCAACACGCTAAGAATGAAATTATTGTCCTTTAACTACCAAGCAACGAGGTTGCTAGGAGTATTGATTTCACACATCACGATTCACTTGTCGACATTCCGGTTACAATAACACAGGAACCGAGGAATGAACAATGATGGCAAGAAGTATCACTGTACCAAGAGTTCATAGGGTGGTGTGCAATTCCTATAACATTCCCGATATAAAGATGTAATACTCCAAGGTAGAGCAGAACAAAAGCTGAATTAGCAATTTGATCTGCGAAGCACAACTTCTTTGACCCAATCCTGGAAATGGACAGGGTACTGGAGTTTGTTTCTCCTAGTCATTCTGGAATAGAATGGCTTGACGGACCACAAGAGTAATAGGCATCGATGAATGAACGCACGCATACTCTTGACTATCAAATGATAGACGAGGGTCAGAAGACAACTAAGAGGGACAACTCAAAGAACATATAATTTTCTGAGTTGTGGATGCATAGATTAGTATGTCGAACCAAGTTCCACATGTTTCTTCCGGATAACCCATGCAGAGAGGTAGGACTGGCAGAGCCACAATATATAATGGAGAACTCATCAAGAGCACTCTGGTTGTGATCGTTCAGTTCAACGAGGAACTTCTGCCATAAGTAGTTCATGGTATTTGGAAGAAGGATGTGCCACGAACCTCGAGGACTATCGCAAAGGTTACTAATATCCTAAAGGAACTAGCAAACCCTATCAACATGAAGTAAGTAGAGTGAATCTCGGGTTCAAAACCCAAGGAGTAGAATACCTACTACTAAGTGGCATCACGGGATGCTTTCGATAATGATGGCCAGAATCATCACACTGGAAACACAGATCATGGCTAGACCACTAGATGATCCCCTGAGACACCTAGGGTCATAAT
Source organism: Triticum dicoccoides (assembly GCF_002162155.2). NCBI lineage: Eukaryota > Viridiplantae > Streptophyta > Magnoliopsida > Poales > Poaceae > Triticum > Triticum dicoccoides. The sequence continues at coordinate 387,502,725 of NC_041384.1, forward strand.
AATAACTCCAACATGAATGGCAAGGCAATAGAATACCTCAACTCAACAATTAGTGTGATTGAGCTGGCATAAAGGAACATCGAAACCAGAGGGAAAGGATTTTGCAAATGCATCAGACTATTTAGAAACCTGGGATGACTCGGACAACATAACGGCTGTAACTACTCAGAAAAGATTTGAGACATTCACAAAAATGGTGGCATAACCACTCGGAAGCACAATATCAAGGTTTCGAGATCAACAGTTAACATACAGAAGTCGTAGGAATTGAACTCAAGCTTAAATCCAACAATCTTATAAGTCTACGGATTAGTAACATGTGATCCTGATGGAAAGAAGAGATAGCCTAGTTCTTAATCCCCGTAGAAGAGAAGATGATGACTCAGATCAGAAGGCCATGAGGTATAAGGAGTAAAAAGAGCCTTACGTTCCATCCCACAATCAATTCCCTTACATATAACTAAAGCATTTCTAGACTCAACTTCGACCAGTTTGGCTTGGTAATCCTACAGGCAGTCAAGCTCTGATACCAACGCTGTCAGGACCCCGACTCAATGCCACATCAATCTAGCATGTAACACCCCATATCACTTTGCGGCCTCACGCACGGTATTCCCACGGGTGTCGCCATACCTTTGCCCGGGACCGTTTGCGTCTTTTGGCACACGTATATGATAGTGTCGCTAGCATCCATATGGTAAGGAGCCCGGGCTGACATGGCTAGTCGTAAACCCAAAGTGGCACAAACTTACAGGGACAGGCATCCATGACCCAACATCGAACGTGTCGGTCATCAGCGAGTGAATCCAGGCTATAGCACTGGGCTAGCGGACTCCGGTGAACCGGGCTGTAGCGGGCTAACAGGACTCCGGTATTCATCGCGTGACATTTCCCCGAAGGGACAGACACAGGAACGAAGAAGGACACATGCCGGCCAGCCTAAGTGTTCCGGAGCAGTAGCAAGCTACCATGGCTCAGTGGAAACACAATGAGACATTTCCCGGTAAGAGAGGCTACTAAGGATAAACAACTAGATAGTCAGATCCCACACATACCAAGCATTTCAACAACATACACACAATATGCTCGATATGTGCAGATACAACATGGCATCACAACATGACTCTACAACTCAAGTAATTATTCAATAGGCTCCGAGGAGCGAGATATTACAAACATGGGTCTCATGACCCAACACTCAGAGCATACAAATCAAGGCACAAGCGGAAGCTATCATGTCTGAGTACAGACGTCTATAAATGAAAAAGGCTGAAAGCCTGACTATCTACCAGATCCTGCCGAGGGCACAAGATCGTAGCTGAGGTAACAAGCTAAACGTCGAAGTCCAAGCAGAACTACTAGTGAGACTGAAGTCTCTCTGCAAAAACATAAAATAGGCAAACGTGAGTACAAATGTACCCAGCAAGACTTACATCAGAACTAACTACATATGCATCATTATCAACAAGGGGGTGGTGGAGTTTAACTGCAGCAAGCCAGCTTTGACTCGGTGGCTAACCTGAACTACGACTGCAAGTAACTCTTTTGAGGTGGCGCACACGAGTCCACATATTCACCATATCAATACACCACTATGGATCCGCTCCCGTCTCCCTACGAGAACGCCATCCATAGCACTCACGCTTATCTTGCGTGTTTTAGAGGATCCACTTTCACTTGTCTATGAACTGTACAAGGGGTCCAAGTTTCCATATCTGAGGAATCCGGCTATTCGAATAGATGATGATAACCCTGCAGGGGTGTACTTCTTCACACACGCTCTCGCCACTTACCGCCCTGTACACGTCATGTACCTCGGCAACCTTCAAGCGGAAGCCGGGCGAGGGAGTCGGCCACGACCTGACTAACCGAACAAGTCTCTAGTCCAGGTTTATCGCCTATTCGGGTTCCATCCGCAAGGAGATCCGGCCGGGGTGTCGCTTACGGCCCCAAACGATGTGAGCAGGGTTCCCAAGCCCACCATCCGGGTGCCACTTGGTACACCGTGCCACTGTGCCTAGTCTGTCCCAAGCCCACCTGTACCGGGTGCCACTTGGTAGACTACTAACACTACCTACAAACACCAGAAACTAGTTGCAACTCCTGGACAGAGATCATGTTGATTAATAAGTCGAGAGGGGTCGAGTTACCGGAACCCAATGTGTGGTAGTAACTGTTCATGGATCACAAATACAGAACTCAGTTCCTGAGGACGGCTGCAATGAGACAACCCACCATGTACTCCTACATGGCCTCTCACCGCTACCTTTACCAAATCGTGTTCACACACTTAGCTCACACACAGTAGGACATGTTCACACACCTCTGATTCATCCCCGATGAATCAGACCTGACTCAACTCTAAGCAATAGCAGGCATGACAAACAAGCATGAATGAGTAGGCACATCAGGGCTCAAACAACTCCTACTCATGCTAGTGGGTTTCATCCATTTACTGTGGCAATGACAGGTCATGCAAAGGATAAAGGGGTTCAGCTACCGCAGCAAGTAACAAATATGTCGTTGTTGTCCTAATGCAGTAAAAGAGAGCAGGAGCGAGAGAGTGGGATTTTATCGGAATGAACAAGGGGGTTTTGCTTGCCTGGCACTTCCGAAGATAATATAGCTCTTCATCAGTGTCATCGATCTCATCGTCGAAACCACGCCTATCGAGAGGGAACAACCAGCGACAAACAAGAAGAAACACAATCAATGCAATGCAACAATATGATGCATGATAATGACATGGTAATATGCTGGTGTTTTGAGCTAATGCACTTAGCTATGATTTAAATGAAGTTGGTTTGAATACATGATTCAAACTCCAACTCCATATATGATTATTTAAATGCCCTTTATTTGTTTTGTCCAAAACAGAGGCCAAGCATTGTTCAAACATGCATGAAAATGGTGCAGATGGATTCCTTGAATTTTTCTGATAATTTTTCATATATAATTTATTTAATTTGGAGTTACGGATGAATTTCTATGATTTATTGAAGTTTTAGCTATTTTCTGGAATTTCCTGAATATTATAAAATAAACTAAATTCCAGAAAAGGAATATTGCGTCAGCATGACCTCACCCTGACGTCATCAGGTCAACAGGGCGGGTCCAGGTCAAACCTGACGTGTGGGGGCCACACGTCAGTGACACAGGAACTAATCCCGGTCAAACCCAGCGCTGGCTGGGGTTTGACTAGGGGTGGGGCCCACTGTCAGTGTCTGTAGGTTGATTAACCAGCTGGGTTAGCTCCTAATGACGGAGCCACGTCAGCTCCCGCCGGAGTTTCGCCGGCGATGGCCAACGGAGCGGCGGAAACGCATCGGGTTCGCGCTACAGGGCACAGTTTAGGGTGCGGTTGGGTTCTACGGCGAGCTGGGACTCGTGCGCATCAAACGGTGGTGGTGGCCGTGCCGGTGATGGCCAGTACCGATGACGGCGAGCTCGTGAGCGGCGGCCGGAGTTCGGGTGGTGGCAGGTTTGGCGCTACGAGCGGTGGTTTGGCGCGCTGAGGGCACTAGGGAGAAGCTCTTGCTCCTCCGCATCCAAAGGAACGGGCGGGAGGCCGCGAGGTGGCCGGAGTTGAGCATGGCGTCGACCTCGGCGGCGGCCGGAGCTCGGGCGAGCTCGGGGTCGGTGTTAGGGAGCATGGCAGGAGGCGTTGTGGGTGTCTACGAGTTCATGCGATCGTGCTGAGCACGATGGTGGGCTCGGGAGCGAGCTGCGGTGGCCGTGGCCACGGCCATGCCATGGCCGGCGGCGAGAAGCTCTCGGCCGAGGTGGGGAAGCTAGCTAGGGGAGGGGAACGACGGGGATTCCAGGGGGAAAAAGAAGAGTGGCTCACGTAGGGACTAGCAGAGTCGACGACGAGGTCGGGGAAGCTCTGGACGACGCGAATTTACGGCGGCGATCTCCGGGCACCAAGACGACGACGCTCCGGCCGACTGGGGCCTCCTCTGGTCGCGTGCGTCGGTGTGCAGCTCCATGGGGTCGGGACGGAGCTCAGGGGTGTGGAGAGGGAGCGAGGGGGTGGCTGTGGCCGCGGCGAACGGCGTCGGTGGCGACGAGCTCTGCTCGGGCAGAGAGGGAGAGAGAGCAGAGGAGAGGATGAGGCGAGGGAGAGAGTGAGAGAGAGCCAGGGGCTGCATGGCGCTCCGTGGCGTCGTCTAGGATGGCCGGGGAAGCCGGAGGTGGCCGGAGAAGCAGGAGGTGGCCGGGGCGCGTGGCCGCGCGCGCCGGGCGCGTGCCCGTCCTCCTGGCAAGGGAGGAAGGCGACAGGGGGGTAGCGGTGGCGGCTGGGCCGGCCAGCTGCAGTGCTGGGCCGGTTTGGCTACCAGGTGAGCGCCAGGTAGGCTTCTGCTCTTTTTTATTTTTTTTCTTCTGTTTTGTTTTATTTAATATCTTTTGCCATTGTTTTTGAATTTTAAACAAATTCAAACAATGCCAAAAACTCCTCTGAATAATTTTATTTGGCTAGATGGACTTTTCCAAAAGCTCATAAAATATTTCAGGGGTATTTGAAATTATATTCTAATTATATGAATATAATTCAAATTCAAATAGCTAATGATTTAAATTCAAAGTCCCAAAAATAAATCCTTAAAAATGTTCAATATTTTGGTTGGGACCAGAACCCTTGCCAAAAATTATCAAACATTTAAGAAGAACATTTTGGAACAATGAATGAGATTTTAGGGTTTTTGCCCTTCTTTTATTTAGGATTTTGAGGCTTCCAATTTTCCTCAGTTCAAGTTTCCAAATTTAAACATGATGCACAGATGGAAGCAAGCCTAGGTCAGGCCAGAACTAGGGATGTGACATTCCGCCTCGTGGCGGTGGAGTCTCGTCCCGAAAGCTTGCTTATGATTTTTTCCTCGATGAAAGACTCCATATAGTAGAAGATGGGCATCGGAGGGCCACCAGGGGGCCCACAAGGCAGGGGGCGTGCCCAGGGGGTAGGGCGCGCCCCCCACCCTCATGGCTGGTGGGTGGCCCCCCTCTGGTACTTCTTGCACTTAGTATTTTTTATATATTCTGGAAATAAGTTCCATGAAGTTTCAGGACTTTTGGAGCTGTGCAGAATAGGTCTCTAATATTTTCTCCTTTTCCAGCCCAGAATTCCAGCTGCTGGCATTCTCCCTCTTTATGTAAACCTTGTAAAATAAGAGAGAATAGGCATAAGTATTGTGACATAATGTGTAATAACAGCCCATAATGCAATAAATATCGATATAATAGCATGATGCAAAATGGACGTATCAGGAAGAAGAAGACCGGCAAGACCTCTCGCACCCACTCCGGCAAGCGCACCTCTTCGGAGTGTTGTGCTACCGTCGAGGACATGCCCGAGAGCTCTACCGGCAAGAGCAAGAAATCCAGAGCTGCACCACCAGAGACCAAAAGGGTGTTCGTCAAGGAGGATGGCACGGGAGGGGCTTTCACTGTAAGCTCCACCCTCGACAGCAAATAGGAAAGCACGCTTTTCACTTTCCTGCGGGTGAATGTCGATGTGTTTGCGTGGCAAGCATCCGACATCCCCGGCGTTCCCAGGGAAGTGATTGAACACCACCTTGCTGTCTGTCCCCATGCACGACCCGTCAAGCAGAAGGTCAAGAAGCAAGCTTTGGAATGACAGGAGTTCATCACAGTGGAGATCAGGAAATTAGAAGCGACAGGTTTGGTGAGAGGAGTGCTCCATCCGACGTGGTTGGCCAATCCAGTGGTGGTGCGCAAGGCAAATGGGAAGTGGAGACTGTGTATTTACTACACAGATGTCAATAAGGCTTGTCCTAAGGACCCCTTCCCATTGCCGCGCATCGACCAGATTGTTGACTCCACGGCCGGGTGTGATCTGTTGTCATTCCTCGACGCCCACTCGGGCTACCACCAGATCTTCATGACAAGAGAAGATGAAGAGAAGATAGCATTTATCACCCCATGTGGTACGTGTTGCTTTTTACGGATGTATTTCGAGTTGAAGAGTGCTGGCTCGATATTTGCAAGGGCGGTCCAGATTGGTTTCGAGCCCCAGCTACATAGAAATATGGAAGCTTATATGGATGACATAGTGGTCAAAACCAAGGACAAGGCAACCCTTGTACAAGACCTAGAAGAGATGTTTGCCAACCTACACAAGATCAACCTCAAGCTGAACCCTGAGAAGTATGCCTTTGGCGTCCCGTCAGGAAAACTTCTCGGGTTCTTTGTGTCGCAGCGTGGGATCGAGGAAAACCCAGACAAGATCAAGGCTATTGAGAAGATTGAGGCACCCAAGCGGATCAAGGATGTGCGCCGGCTCACTAGCTGAGTTGCCGCCATGAGCAGATTCATCTGCAAGTACGCTGAGCGTGCCCTTCCCTTTTTCAAAATCTTGAAGAAGGCAGGCCCAATGGAGTGAACCCAGAGGTCGAGGCAGTGTTGCAGGATCTGAAGAAATACCTTTCCTCTACGCCAATACTGGTTGCGCCTAAACCACAAGAGTCATTTTTACTGTATCTGGCGGCAACGAATCAAGTGGTCAGCGCCGCACTAGTGGCACAGAGGGAGATCGACAAAGAGGCAGTGGCAATGGCAGGACCGGCGGATAGCAAGTTGATACGTCTCCAACGTATCTATAATTTTTGATTGCTCCATGCTATTATATTATCTATTTTGGATGTCAATGGGCATTATTTTACACTTTTATATCATTTTTGGGACTAACCTACTAATCGGAGGCCCAGCCCAAATTGCTGTTTTTTTGCCTATTTTAGGGTTTCGAAGAAAAGGAATATCAAATAGAGTCCAAACAGAATGAAACCTTCGGGAACGTGATTTTCTCAACAAACGTGATCCAGGAGACTTGGAGTGGGCGTCAAGAAACAACGGAGGAAGCCATGAGGCAGGGGGGGCGCGCCCTCCACCCTCGTGGGCCCTTCGTTGCTCCTGCGATGTACTTCTTCCTCCTATATATATATCCACATACCGCCCAAACATCCAGGAGCACCACGAAAACCTAATTCCACCGCCGCAACCTTCTGTACCCGAGAGATCCCATCTTGGGGCCTTTTCCGAAGCTCCACCGGAGCAGGGCATTGATCACGGAGGGCCTCTACATCAACTCGATGGCCTCTCCGGTGATGTGTGAGTAGTTTATTTCAGACCTACGGTTCCATAGTTATTAGCTAGATGGCTTCTTCTCTCTCTTTGGATCTCAATACAAAGTTCTCCTCGATCTTCTTGGAGATCTATTTGATTTAATCTACTTTTGTGGTGTGTTTGTCGAGATCCGATGAATTGTGGGTTTATGATCCAGATTATCTATGAACAATATTTGATTCTCCTCTGAATTCTTTTATGTATTATTGGTTTATCTTTGCAAGTCTCTTCGAATTATCAGTTTGGTTTGGCCTACTAGATTGATCTTTCTTGCAATGGGAGAAGTGCTTAGCTTTGGGTTCAATCTTGCGGTGTCCTTTCCCAGTGACAGCAGGGGCAGCAAGGCACGTATTGTATTGTTGCCATCGAGGATAAAAAGATGGGGTTTATATCATATTGCATGAGTTTATCCCTCTACATCATGTCATCTTCCTTAAAGCATTAATCTGTTCTTATGAACTTAATACTCTAGATGCATGCTGGATAGCGGTCAATGTGTGGAGTAATAGTAGTAGATGCAGAATCATTTCGGTCTACTTGTCGTGGATGTGATGCCTATATACATGATCATACCTAGATATTCTTATAACTATGCTCAATTCTATCAATTGCTCGATAGTAATTCATTTACCCACCGTAATATTATGCTCTTGAGAGAAGCCACTAGTGAAACCTATGGCCCCCGGGTCTATCTTCCATCATATTATTCTTCCAACACATAGTTATTTGCTTTGCCGTTTATTTTACTTTGCATCTTTATTTCTCTTTATCATAAAAATACCAAAAATATTATCTTATCATATCTATCAGACCTCACTCTCGTAAGTGACCGTGAAGGGCTTGACAACCCCTTTATCGCGTTGGTTGCGAGGTTCTTATTTGTTTGTGTAGGTGCGTGGGACTTGAGCGTGATCTCCTACTGGATTTATACATTGGTTCTCAAAAACTGAGGGAAATACTTACGCTACTTTGCAGCATCACCCTTTCCTCTTCAAGGGAAAACCAACGCAGTGCTCAAGAGGTAGCAAGAAGGATTTCTGGCGCTGTTGCCGGGGAGATTCACGCCAAGTCAAGTCAATATTTGAATCCCAACAACGAGTCATTTCTGGCGCCATTACCAAGTCAAAACATACCAAGTACCCATCACAAACTCTTACCCCTCGCATTACATTATTTGCCATTTGCCTCTCGTTTTCCTCTCCCCCACTTCACCCTTGCCGTTTTATTCGCCCTCTCTCTCTGTTCCCCTTCTCTTTCCCTATTTGCCTCTTTTGCCTGTTTCTTGTTTGCTTGTGTGTTGGATTGCTTGCTTGTCATGATGACTCTACCTAGATTTGTCTTCACCTTAAAAGGTTAGAAGAGATCGAAAGCAATATCAGGAGTTTTATGGCTTTACAATTTGAGCATAATAATTTCTTTAGGAACGAGCTTAAGGAACAAAAAAGCTTTATGGGTTATATGAATAAAGAGATCAATGATATGTCTAAAGAATTTTATGGTTTGAAATCTTAGATTGCTCATCTCGAAAAATTAATTGCTGAAGTTTCGGATAAGCAGGCCACCCTAGTTAATAAGATGGCCGCTAAGACGGAATTTTTTTATGATAATAAAGATAAAGATCTAAAAGTTATTGATGTGTCTCCTATTAAATCTTTGTTTTGCAATATGAATCTTGATAATGATGGGACTGAAGATGACCCACCTTTACCTAGAAGGCGTTCCAAAAATTCTTTAGACATATCATTGATAACCTAATGAAAATGTTAATGATGATGTTCATAATAATGCTCAACCTAGTAATGATAATGATGTAGAAATTGAACCTGCTGTTGATCTTGATAACCCACAATCAAAGAATCAACCTTATGACAAGAAAGACTTTGTTGCTAGGAAACATGGTAAAGAAAGAGAGCCATGGGTTTAGAAACCCATGCCTTTTCCTCCCAAACCATCCAAGAAAAAGGATGATGAGGATTTTGAGCGCTTTGCTGAAATGATTAGACCTATCTTTTTGCGTATGCGATTGACTGATATGCTCAAAATGAATCCTTATGCTAAGTACATGAAAGATATTGTTACAAATAAAAGAAAGATACCGGAAGCTGAAATTTCCACCATGCTTGCTAATTATACTTTTAAGGGTGGAATGCCAAAGAAACTTGGAGATCCAGGAGTACCTATTATACCATGCTCCATTAAAAGAAATTATGTTAAAACTGCTTTATGTGATCTTGGAGCCGGTGTTAGTGTTATGCCTCTCTCTTTATATTGTAGACTTGACTTGAATAAGTTGACACCTACTAAAATATCTTTGCAAATGGCTTATAAATCAACTGCTATACTAGTCGGTATTTGTGAGGATGTGCCTGTTGTGGTTGCAAACGTTACTATTTTAACAGACTTTGTTATTCTTGATATTCCCGAGGACGATAGTATGTCTATTATTCTTGGAAGACCTTTTCTTAATACTGCAGGGGTTGTTATTGATTGCAATAAAGGCAATGTCACTTTTCATGTTAATGGTAATGAGCATACGGTACACTTTCCGAAGAAACAACCTCAAGTTCATAGTATCAATTCTATCAGAAAAATTCCATCGACTATATTTGGAGGTTTTGAATTTCCCCTTCCTACTATCAAGAAGAAATATGATATACTTATTATTGGGGATGTGCATATCCCCGTTGAGGTAACCTAGTGCTATTCGAAATTTCCCAGGTTTCATGTTAATCGGAATGAGTTTGTTAACAAGACTTGATCAACCTTGTTAGTGGATTCCTTTTGACGAGCATGATATGGATGAAACTAGAAGCACAACCTTTTGTACCCTCTTTATACTTTCTGTTATTTAGTTGAAATAAAGTAAAATAGTATTTTTCTGTCTGTTATCTAATTATCCGTGCAATATAAAAATGTCCCGAAAATAAAAGTCCTCAGAATGACATGCCAATTTAATATGATTTTTTCGGGAATATTTGAGGATTTATGGTGCAAAAATTACTGCGGGGGGAGCTGCCACCTGGTCACGAGGGTGGAGGGCGCGCCCTACCCCCCTGGGCACCCCCTGCCTCGTGGGCCCACGGTGGCCCTCCTCCACTTATTCCTGCACCCATCCTCTTCTTCTTCCTCCCACAAACACGAAAAACCAACTCAAGCACGAGTTCCAGCCCTCTTTGCTGCCATATTTCGATCTCCTTGCTCAAAGCACCTCTCACAAAACTGCTTGGGGAGATTGTTCCTTGAGGAAGAAATATGCTTAGGAAAATGTTCCAAGGTGGTTCTTCAAAGAAGCAAGGACCCAGGCTTGCAATGCGTGATGCTGACGAAGAGCCACCAAGAGACGCTCCAGTGCGTCCTTGTGAGTGGCCTTCTGAAAATTTTATGGATCGTGCAGGAATTAAAGAAGAATTCAACGCATATTTGCGTAATGCCGGTCTTGAGGACTTTGAGGCAGACAAATGCCCCCGGTATCATGATCTCACAAGCTCTTTTGTGAGGAGGTTTGAGTATTCATCTTCGCGTAATTCTCTTTCAGTCATGTTTGATCTTTATGACAAATCTTATACCATGGACTTAGAGGATTTCACTTTTGCTTGCAAACTTCCACAATGGGGTAGTGTTAGCGATCCCCCTAAATCTGAATTTAGAAACTTCCTTGCTAGTATAACTGTAGGGGAATCTAGAGATATAACGCAAGCTACCATAGGGAGCATTCACTTTCCTACTATACATTATTTTGCTCTCTTCATAGGTAGGTGCATAAATGCTAAGGATGAAGCATGTCACATGTGTGTCCCTGACCTTAGCATTCTTAGGAGTGCTGTGTCAGGAGACCAATCTTATCATATGGGAGCCATTGTAGCTCATAGGTTGCATCATAATAGATATAATGGAGATTTCTTTGGAGGAATTTATGCGACCCGCTTAGATAAATTTCTTGAGATAGACGGTCATGAAGGAGACATGGAGTTGCCTCCTGCTTATTTAGATTTTGATTCTATGGTTTCTCACCATTTTGTCGAGAGGAACGAATCGCCTCTCCAGTACCGACTAATCTTTGACAGGCGTCGTGCTATCCGTATTACTCTCCCTGCTCCTGCTTTCTTTGATTATCAGGCAAGAGGAGGATATACTATTACCAGAGAGGAGTAAAATGAGTATGAGAGGAGAGAGGAGGCCGCTCGTCGCCACACTGCAGCTCAGGAGGCGATAGTCGCTGCATCACAGTACGACCCCAACAACTATTATTATGGATATCAGCCAGGCCAGCCGTGGCCATAGACCAACTTAGGCCAAAAGCCTAAGCTTGGGGGAGTACGTATTTCTCACCGACATTACATTGATGTTCACACACACTCACTGCTAGATGTCGTGCTCATACTTTTTCATTGTATCATCCATGCTAGTTTATTTCCTTTTATGCTTTCTTCTTGTGTGTTTAATAAACCTTAAGAAAAACCAAAAAAATTAGTTGTAGCTTTTAATCAGTTTAATTTCCATGCTTGTAGTAGTAATTAAAAAGAAAACCCAAAAATATTTCATGTTCTTCTTTTGCTTGTTGGGAGCTTTCCCATGTAAATAGTTTTATTTCTTTTCTTTCTTTGGGGGTCAGTAGGAGAAGACCATAATTAAATTGTTGAAGTGGCTCTTATATGCTTTATTGTTAATTTAACCAAGAGCCCATATTGCTTTGTCTTCTCTTGTTTATTAAATACTCGCAGATTCCAGCTTAGTCCAATGCATGTGCACTCTTATTATTATTCACATCGTTCGGTCGTGAAAGTGAAAGGCAATTATGATGATATATGATGGACTGACTGAGATGAGAAAAGCTGGTACGAACTCGACCTCTTTTGTTTTTGTAAATATGATGAGTTCATCGTTCTTGATTCAGCTTGTTATGAATAAACATGTTTGCAATGACAATTAGAGATCATAGTTGCTTGTGCCATGCTTGATTAGCTATGAGTTATAATGGTTTACCTTGCATGCCAACATGCTATTGAGATGGTTATGATGTGGCATGATGGGGTGGTATCCTCCTTTGAATGATTTAAGTGACTTGACTTGGCACATGTTCATGCATGTAGTTGAAACAAATCAACATAGCCTTCACGATATTTATGTTCATGGTGGATTATATCCTACTCATGCTTGCATCCAATGTTTATTAATCTTAATGCATGTACATGGATGTTGTCGCTCTCTAGTTGGTTGCTTCCTAGTCTTTTGCTAGCCTTCACCTGTACTAAGCGGGAATACTGCTTGTGCATCCAATCCCTTAAACCCCAAAGTTATTCCAGATGAGTCCACTATACCTACCTATATGCGGTATCTACCTGCCGTTCCAAGTAAATTTGTATGTGCCAAACTCTAAACCTTCAAATAATCATCATATTTTGTATGCTCGAGTAGCTCATGTATCAACTAGGGCTTCCTGTATCTTCCATGCTAGGCGGGTTATTCTCAAGAGGAGTGGACTCCGCTCCTCACTCACGAGAAAATGGCTGGTCACCGGGATGCCCAGTCCCATGCTTTATGCAAACTAAATCAAAAATAATTGCAAAACAAAACTCCCCCTGGGACTTGATGTATGTTGGAGGCACTCGTTGTTTCGAGCAAGCCATGGATTGATGTTTGTTGGTGGAGGGGGAGTATAAACTTTAACATTCTGTTTGGGAACCCCTATAATGTGTGTACCATGGAAGATATCGCCATCTCTTGGTTGTTATGTTGACAATGAAAGTATACCGCTCAAAATGTTATTCACCTCTATTTCAAAACCGACCTCTGGCACCTCTACAAATCCCTGCTTCCCTCTGCGAAGGGCCTATCTATTTACTTTTATGTTGAGTCATCACCCTCTTATTAAAAGCAATAGATGGAGAGCGCAGCTGTCATTTGCATTCATCACTGTTAATTTATATTGGGTGTGACTATGATTGGATCTCTTTTACCATGAATTACAATTTCTAGTCAGTCCTTGATCTTTAAAGGTGCTCTGCATTTATGTTTTTCGGTCTCAGAAAGGGCTAGCGAGATACCATCTTGTTATATCATATTATGATTGTTTTGAGAAAGTGTTGTCATCCGAGACTTATTATTATGGCTTGCTAGTTGATTATGCTATTGATATGGGTAATCATGAGACCTGAGAATTATTGCAAATATGGTTAGTTATAATCTTTGCTGAAAACATGAATGCTAGCTTGACATATTTACAACAACAAGATCAAACAGAGTTTGTAAAAGTTTTTTCTTTATTTCTTTCAGTTTGTCAACTGAATTGCTTGAGGACAAGCAAGGGTTTAAGCTTGGGGGAGTTGATACGTCTCCATTGTATCTACTTTTCCAAACACGTTTTCCCTTGTTTTGGACTCTAACTTGTATGATTTGAATGGAACTAACCCGGATTGACATTGTTTTCAGCAGAATTGCCATGATGTTGTTTTATGTGCAGAAAACAAAAGTTCTCGGAATGACCTGAAACTCCACGGAATATCTTACAATAAATAATAAAAAATCCTCGCCAAAGATGAAGACCAGGGGGCCCACACCCTTTCCACGAGGGTGGGGGGCCCCCCCTAGGGCGCGCCCCCTACCTCGTGGGCCCCCTGGAGACCTCCCGACTCCAACTCCAACTCTATATATATGCTTTCAGGGAGAAAAAAATAGGAGAGAAGATTTCATCGCATTTTACGATAGGAGCAACCGCCAATCCCTAAAACCTCTCGGGAGGGCTGATCTGGAGTCCGTTCGGGGCTCTGGAGAGGGGGATTCGTCGCCGTCATCATCATCAACCATCCTCCATCACCAATTTCATGATGCTCACCGCAGTGCATGAGTAATTCCATCGTAGGCTTGCTGGACGGTGATGGGTTGGATGAGATTTATCATGTAATCGAGTTAGTTCTGTTAGGGTTTGATCCCTAGTATCCACTATGTTCTGAGATTGATGTTGCTATGACTTTGCTATGCTTAATGCTTGTCACTAGGGCCCGAGTGCCATGATTTCAGATCTGAACCTATTATGTTTTCATCAATATATGAGAGTTCTTGATCCTATCTTGCGAGTCTATAGTCACCTATTATGTGTTATGATATGTTAACCCTGAAGTAACAATAATTGCGATACTTACCGATGATGACCGTAGTTTGAGGAGTTCATGTATTTACTATGTGCTAATGCTTTGTTCCGGTTCTCTATTAAAAGGAGGCCTTAATATCCCTTAGTTTCCATTAGGACCCCGCTGCCACGGGAGGGTAGGACAAAAGATGTCATGCAAGTTCTTTTCCATAAGCATGTATGACTATATTCGGAATACATGCCTACATTACATTGACGAATTGGAGCTAGTTCTGTGTCACCCTATGTTATGACTGTTACATGATGATCCGCATCCGGCATAATTATCCATCATTGATCCAATGCCTACGAGCTTTCCATATATTGGTTTACGCTTATTTACTTTTCGTTGCTATTGTTACAATCACTACAAAATACCAAAAACATTACTTTGCTTCCGTTACTCTTTTGTTACCGTTACCATCACTATCATATTACTTTGCTACTAAACACTTTGCTGCAGATACTAAGTTTCCAGGTGTGGTTGAATTGATAACTCAGCTGCTAATACTTGAGAATATTCTTTGGCTCCCCTTGTGTCGAAGCAATAAATTTGGGTTGAATACTCTACCCTCGAAAGATGTTGCGATCCCCTATACTTGTGGGTTATCAGCTTGCACCGATGACAACTTACTTGACGGATCTTAGTCAATCCGTAGGTAGGTATGGTGGACTCTCATGGCAAAACTGGTTTAAGGGTGTTTGGAAGCACAAGTAGTATCTCTACTTGGTGCAAAGAATTTGGCTAGCATGAGGGGGAAAGGCAAGCTCAATCATGTTGGATGATCCATGACAATATAATTTATCTTAGATGTAAGAAAACATAACCCATTATGTTGTCTTCCTTGTCCAACGTCAACTCGTTAGCATGTCATATTTTAATGAGTGATCACAATCATAAAAGATGTCCAAGATAGTGTATTTATATGTGAAGACCTCTTTTTCTGTATTACTTCCTATTAATTGCAACGATGACCAAAACTATGTTTGTCAACTCTTAACAACTTTTATTCATCATACTCTTTCTATGTGAGCTCATTACTCTCCATAAGATCCGTATGATCTATTTGTTTCCTTTTTTATTTCTTTCTCTTTTCTTTTATTCACTCAAGATCATGGCAAAATAATCAAGCCCTTGACTCAACACTAATCTTTATTATATATAGCTCACGGACTCGATTACATAGAAGGATCATAAAGCAAAACTCACAACTAGATCATACTAAGAACTTTTATTCTACTAGATCAAAATATTATCAAAAGGATCGAACTAAGAAAAACGGTAAAGATAAAAGTGATGGTGATACGATACCGGGGCACTCCCCCAAGCTTGGCAGTTGCCAAGGGGAGTGCCCATACCCATGTGATTATATCTCCCTTTTCGGGGATGGTGATGTGATATTCTTGGCGATGATGCCCCTCAGGATATGATTCTCCTCCATGGCATCTATCCTCTTCAAATCAGCCTCCATCTCTTCCTCTGTTGCAGGCCCAAAGGGGTCAAGATTGTTGTTTGTCATTGATCTCGGTGCCGGATGAGACACCCGGCTCTCCCTAACTGACTCTTGCGAAGACATCTTGCTCTAGTCTGCAGCAGCAACTGCTCGAAACACAAACAGAGGATAATTGCATGATACGGGAGTCAAAACCTTCGGGGGATTATATAATGAATTTTTATCGTCCAAAATACGTAACGTGCAAGAAAACGGAGTCCGGATAGTGCACCAGTTGCCCACGAGGTAGGGGCGTGCCCAGGGGGTAGGGCGCGCCCTCCACCCTCATGGAGCCCTCGTGTCCTTCCCAGACTGCTTCTTATTTTTCTATTTTTTCTAAATATTCCAAAATGCAGAAAAATTTCCATTAGAACTGTTTTGGAGTCGGTTTACTTACCGTACCACATACCTATTCCTTTTTAGAGTCTGAAACGTTCCCGAAAGTGTCCCTTATGTATTCCTCCGGGGTTACGGTTTCAATAACACTAGTTTCAACATTTATAGGATTACCTGAGATATAATGTTTGATTCTTTGACCATTCACCACCTTCGGATTTGTGCCTTCGAAGTTGTTGATTTTTATGGCACCAGAACGATAGACTTCCTCGATAACGTAAGGACCTTCCCATTTAGAGAGAAGTTTTCCTGCAAAAAATCTTAAACGAGAGCTGTATAGCAATACATAATCACCTACATTAAACTCACGCTTTTGTATCCTTTTGTCATGCCATCTTTTAACTTTTTTCTTTAAACAATTTGATATTTTCATAGGCTTGGGTTCTCCATTCATCGAGTGAGCTAATGTCAAATAACATTTTCTCACCGACAAGTTTGAAATCATAATTGAGCTCTTTAATAGCCCAATAAGCCTTATGTTCTAGTTCGAGAGGTAAGTGACATGCTTTTCATAAACCATTTTATATGGAGACATACCCATAGGATTTTTATATGCGGTTCTATAGGCCCACAATGCATCATCAAGTTTCTTGGACCAATTCTTTCTAGATCTATTAACAGTCTTTTGCAAAATTAATTTGAGTTCTCTATTACTCAATTCTACTTGACCACTAGACAATGGGTGATAAGGAGATGCAATTCTATTATTAACATCATACTTAGCAAGCATTTTACGGAAAGCACCATGAATAAAATGTGAACCACCATCAGTCATTAAATATCTAGGTACTCCAAACCTTAGAAAAATAACTTCTTTAAGCATCTTAATAGAGGTGTTATGATCAGCACTACTAGTTGGAATAGCTTCTACCCACTTAGTAACATAATCAACAACAATATGTGTATATCCATTAGAGGAAGGAAACACTCCCATATAATCAAAGCCCCAAACATCAAATGGTTCAATAACAAGCGAATAATTCATAGGCATTTCTTGACGTCTACTGATATTACCAATTCTTTGACATTCATCACAAGATAAGACAAACTTACGGGCATCCTTGAAGAGAGTAGGCCAATAAAAACCGGATTGCAATACCTTATGTGCAGTTCTATCTCCAGCATGGTGTACTCCATAAGCCCCGGAGTGACACTTGCGTAGGATCTGTTCCTGTTCATGCTCAGGTACACAACGTCTAATAATACCATCTACTCCTTCTTTATAAAGGTGTGGATCATCCCAGAAGTAATGCCTTAAATCATAGAAAACCTTTTTCTTTTGCTGGTATGTGAAACTAGGTGGTATGAATTTAGCAACAATATAATTAGCATAATCAGCATACCATGGAGCAGTATGAGAAGCATTTATGACATTTAATTGTTCATCAGGAAAGATATCATCAATAGGTAGTGGGTCATCAAGAACATTTTCTAACCTAGACAAGTTGTATGCAACGGGGTTCTCAGCTCCCTTTCTATCAATAATATGCAGATCAAATTCTTGTAGGAGGAGAACCCATCTAATAAGTCTAGGTTTAGCATCTTTCTTTTCCATAAGATATTTAATAGAGGCATGATCCATGTGAATAGTTACTTTAGAATCAACAATATAAGATCTGAACTTATCACAAGCAAATACAACTGCTAAGAATTCTTTTTCAGATATAGCATAGTTTCTGTGTGCATTGTCTAGAGTTTTAATAGCATATTGAATAACATTTAAATTCTTATCAACTCTTTGCCCTAGAACAGCACTTACAGCATAATCACTAGCATCACACATAATTTCAAAAGGTAAATTCCAATTAGGTGGTTGAACAATAGGTGCAGAGATTAATGCTTTCTTAAGTATTCAAATGCTTCTACACAATCATCATCAAAGACGAATGGTATATATTTTTGTAATAAATTAGTCAGAGGCCGAGAAGTTTTCGAGAAGTCCTTAATGAACCTCCTATAAAAACCAGCATGACCAAGGAAACTTCTTATACCTTTGATGTCCTTGGGACACGACATCTTTTCAATAGCATCAACTTTAGCTTTATCAACTTCAATGCCTCTTTCAGAAATTTTGTGCCCCAAGACAATACCTTCATTAACCATAAAGTGGCATTTCTCCTAATTCAAGACAAGGTTAGTTTCTTCACATCTCTGCAAGACTCGGTCAAGGTTGCTTAAGCAATCATCAAAAGAGGATCCATAAACGGAGAAATCATCCATGAATACCTCACATATCTTTTCACAAAAATCAGAAAATATAGCCATCATGCATCTTTGAAAGCTAGCAGGTGCATTACATAAACCAAAAGGCATACGTCTATAAGAAAAAGTACCGAAAGGGCAAGTAAAAGTGGTCTTAGATTGATCATCAGCTGACACGGGTATTTGAGAGAAACCAGAATAACCATCTAGAAAGCAAAAATGTGTATGTTTGGATAATCTTTCTAGCATTTGATCAATAAAAGGTAAGGGGTAATGATCTTTTTTAGTAGCCTTATTTAATTTGCGGAAATCAATTACCATCCTATAACCTGTAATAATTCTTTGCGGAATCAATTCATCTTTATCATTAGGAACGACAGTAATACCTCCCTTCTTAGGAACACAATGGACAGGATTTACCCACTGACTATCAGCAACGGGATAAATTATACCAGCCTCAAGGAGCTTTACTATTTCCTTTCTTACCACTTCTTTAATCCTAGGATTCAGTCGTCGTTGATGATCAATAAATGGTTTGGCATCTTTCTCCAAATTTATTTTGTGTGGACATAGAGTGGTATTAATGCCCTTAAGATCATCAAGAGTATATCCAATAGCAGCATGGTGCTTTTTCAGAGTTTTCAATAATTTTTCTTCCTCCTTCTCTGAAAGTTTAGCACTAATAATAACAGGATATATCTTGTTTTCATCAAGATAAGCATATTTAAGAATATCAGGCAATGGTTTAAGCTCAAATACGGCCTTGGGTGGAGGAGGATCCCCTAAGATTTCAACAGGCAAGTTGTGTTTCAGAATAGGTCCCTATTTAAAGAACACTTCATCTATTTCCCTTCTTTCATTCATATACACATCATTTTCATGGTCTAGCAAATATTTTTCTAAAGGATCACTAGGAGGTACGGCAATAGAAGCAAGACCAATAATTTCATCTTTACTAGGCAATTCTTCTTCACGGTGTTGTCTACGAAATTTAAAAAAGTTGAACTCATGAGACATATCACCTAAACCAATAGTAATAACATCCTTTTTGCAGTCTATCCTAGCATTAATAGTGTTTAAGAAGGGTCTACCAAATATAATGGGACAAAAGCTATCTTGTGGGGAACCAAGAACAAGAAAATCAGCAGGATATTTAGTTTTCCCACACAAGACTTCAACATCTCTAACAATCCCAATTGGTGAAATAGTATCTCTATTGGCAAGTTTAATTGTGACATCAATATCTTCTAACTCAGCAGGTGCAATATCATGCATAATTTCATTGTACAAATCAATAGGTATTGCACTCGCACCAGCACCCATATCACACAAGCCATGATAACAATGATCTCCTATCTTAACAAAAATAACAGGCTTGCCTACCACAGGTCTATATTTATCTTTAGCACAAGGTTTAGCAATTCTAGCAGTTTCATCACAGAAATAAATAACATGCCCATCAATATTATCAGCCAAGAGATCCTTAACAATAGCAATATTAGGTTCAACTTTAACTTGCTCAGGAGGTGTATAGGTTCTAATATTGCTTTTACGAACCACAGTTGAAGCTTTAACATGATCTTTTATCCTAACAGGAAAAGGTGGTTTCTCAACATAAGCTATAGGAACAATAGGATCATTATAAGTGATAGTCTTTTCTTCAACTTTAATAGGTGAAGCTACTTTTACTTCTATGGGAGGATGATATTTAAACCACTTTTCTTTAGGGAGATCAATATGAGTAGCAAAAGATTCATAGAAAGAAGCTACTATTTCAGAGTCAAGTCCATATTTAGTGCTAAATTTACAAAAAACATCGGTATCCATAAAAGATTTAACACAATCAAACTTAGGTGTCATACCAGACTCCTTACCTTCGTCGAGATCCCAATCTTCAGAGTTGTGTTTAATTCTTTCCAATAAATCCCATTTGAATTCAATAGTCTTCATCATAAAAGAGCCAACACAGGAAGTATCAAGCATGGTGCGATTGTTATCAGAAAGTCGAGCATAAAAATTTTGAATATTCATTTCTCTTGAGAGCTCATGATTGGGGCATGAATATAACATTTATTTAAGCCTCCCCCAAGCTTGAGCGATTCTTTCTCCTTCGCGAGGCCAAAAATTATATATATAATTGCAATCACGATGAACAAGATGCATAGGATAAAACTTCTGATGAAATTCCAATTTCAATCGTTTGTAGTTCCATGATCCCATATCATCACATAGCCTATACCATGTCAATGCATCTCCCTCCAAAGATAAAGGGAAGAACTTCTTCTTGATAACATCATCGGGCATACCTGCAAGCTTAAATAATCCACAAACTTCATCCACATATATTAGGTGCTCATCAGGATGTAATGTTCCATCTCCTGAAAAAGGATTAGCTAGCAATTTTTCTATCATACCCGAAGGAATTTCAATGCAGACATTTTCATTTTTAGTAGGTTCAATAGGTTCAGTAGGTTGAGGAGCAACTCTATGCTCTACTGGTCAGGGTGAAGATACCCCGAATAAGCCCCTCAAAGGATTACTTTCCATAGTAACAAGTGACAGTAAATTATAGGTCATAGATAGTTTTGTGATAAGATAATTTGTAATGAGCAACAAGTAACAAAAGTATTCCTTTCGATAAGTAAGAGTGTCGAACCCAACGAGGAGCAGAAGGAAATGATTAGCGGTTTTCAGCAAGGTATTCTCTGCAAGCACTGAAATTATAGGTCATAGATAGTTTTGTGATAAGATAATTTGTAATGAGCAACAAGTAACAAAAGTAAATAAAGTGCAGCAAGGTATCCCAATCCTTTTTGTAGAAAAGGACAAGCCTGGACAAATTCTTATATAGAGAAAAGCGCTCCCGAGGACACATGGGAATTATCATCAAGCTAGGTTTTCATCACGTTCATATGATTCGCATTCGATACTTTGATAATCTGATATGTGGGTGGACCGGTTCTTGGGTGTTGTCCTTCCTTGGACAAGCATCCCACTTATGATTAACCTCTATTGCAAGCATCCGCAACTACAACAAAAGTATTAAGGTAAACCTAACCATAGCATGAAACATATGGATCCAAATCAGCCCCTTACGAAGCAACGCATAAACTAGTGTTTAAGCTTATGTCACTCTAGCAACCCATCATCTACTTATTACTTCCCAATGCCTTCCTCTAGGCCCAAATAATGGTGAAGTGTCATGTAGTCGACGTTCACATAACACCACTAGAGGAGAGACAACATACATCTCATCAAAATATAGAACGAATACCAAATTCACATGACTACTAATAGCAAGACTTCTCCCATGTCCTCAGGAACAAACGTAACTACTCACAAAGCATATTCATGTTCATAATCGGAGGAGTATTAATATGCATATAGGATCTAAACATATGATCTTCCACCAAATAAACCAACTAGCATCAACTACAAGGAGCAATTAACACTACTAGCAACCCACAGGTACCAATCCCAGACTTGGAGACAAGAATTGGATACAAGAGATGAACTAGGGTTTGAGAGGAGATGGTGCTGGTGAAGATGTTGATGGAGATTGACCCCCTCCTGGTGAGAGGATCGTTCGTGATGACAATGGCGATGATTTCCCCCTCCCAGAGGGAAGTTTCCCCTGCAGAACAGCTCCGCCAGAGCCCTAGATTGGTTCCGCCAAGGTTCCACCTCGTGGCAGCGGAGTCTCATCCCGAGAGCTTGCTTATGATTTTTTTCTCAACGAAAGACTCCATATAGCAGAAGATGGGCATCGGAGGGCCACCAGGGGGCATGAGGCAGGGGCGCGCCCAGGGGGGTAGGGTGCGCCCCCACCCTCGTGGGCAGGGTGTGGCCCCCTCTGGAACTTCTTGTGCTCAGTATTTTTTATATATTCTGAAAATGACTTTCGTGAAGTTTCAGGACTTTTGGAGCTGTGCAGAATAGGTCTCTAATATTTGCTCCTTTTCCAGCCAAAATCCCAGCTGCCGGCATTCTCCCTCTTTATGTAAACCTTGTAAAATAAGAGAGAATAGGCATAAGTATTGTGACATAATGTGTAATAACAGCCCATAATGCAATAAATATCGATATAAAAGCATGATACAAAATGGATGTATCAGCACTCCCCTTGGAAACTGCCAAGCTTGGGGGATGTGCCCCGGCATCGCATCTCCATCACACTTCTATCTTCACCGTTTTCCTTGTTCCATCCTTTTGGTTATATCTTGATCTAGTAGAATAAATTTTAGTATGATCTAGATTTGAGTTTTGTGTTGATCCTTATCTATGTAATCGAGTCTGTGAGCTATATATAATAAATATTAGTCTTGAGTCGAGGGCTTGGTTATCTTGCTATGATCTTGAAGGAATAAAAGAAAAAAGAATAAAAAGAAATAAAGATATCATATTGATCTTATGGAGAGTAATGACTTCACATATAAAGAGTATGATGAATAAAAGTTGTTGAGAGTTGGCAAACATAGTTTTGGTCATCGTTGCAATTAATAGGAAGTAATAAAGAAAGTGAGGTTTTCACATATAAATATACTATCTTTGACATCTTTTATGATTGTGAGCACTCATTAAAATATGACATGCCAAAAAGTTGATATTGGACAAGGAAGGCAACATAATGGGTTATGTTTTCTTATATCCAAAATAAATTATATTGTCATGGATCATCCAACATGTTGAGCTTGTCTTTCCTCCTTATGCTAGCCAAATCATATGCACCAAGTAGAGATACTACTTGTGCTTCCAAATATCCTTAAACCCAGTTTTGCCATGAGAGTCCACCATATCTACCTATGGATTGAATAAGATCCTTCAAGTAAGTTGTCATTGTTACAAGCAATAAAAATTGCTCTCTAAATATGTATGATCTATTAGTGTGGAGAAAATAAGCTTTATACGAGCTTGTGATATGGAAGAAATAAAAGCGACAGACTACATAATAAAGGTTCCTATCACAAGTGGCAATATAAAGTGACGTTCTTTTGCATTAAGATTTTTTGCATCCAACCATAAAAGCACATGACAACCTCGGTTTCCCTCTGCGAAGGGCCTATCTTTTATTTTTGTCTTATACCTTATACAAGAGTCATGGTGATCTTCACCTTTCCTTTTTACACTTTATCCTTTGGCAAGCACTATGTGTTGGAAAGATCCTGATATATATATATATATATATATATATATATATATATATATATATATATATATAATTGGATGTGGGTTTTCATAAAGCATTATTGTTGACATTACCCTTGAGGTAAAAGGTTGGGAGGCAAAACTATAGGCCCTTATCTTTCTCCGTGTCCGATTAAAACTTCATACCCATAAGTATTGCGTGAGTGTTAGCAATTGTGAAAGACTAAATGATAGTTGAGTATGTGGACTTGCTGAAAAGCTCTTATATTGACTCTTTCCGATGTTATGATAAATTGCAATTGCTTCAATGACTGAGATTATAATTTTCTAGTTTTCAATGAAGTTTCGGATTCATACTTTACATTATGAATAGATTGTTACTTTAGCATAAGAAATCATATGACTATATATATATATATATATTGCTATTCTAAGAATAATCATGATGCCCTCATGTTCGTATTTTATTTTATCGACACCTCTATCTCTAAACATGTGGACATATTTTTCGATGTCGGCTTCCGCTTGAGGACAAGCGAGGTCTAAGCTTGGGGGAGTTGATACGTCCATATTGCATCATGCTTTCATATCGATATTTATTGCATTATGGGTTGTTATTACACATTATGTCACAATACTTATGCCCTTTCTCTCTTATTTTACAAGGTTTACATGAAGAGGGAGAATGTCGGCAGCGGGAATTCTGGGATGGAAAAGGAGCAAATATTAGAGACCTATTCTGCACAACCCCAAAAGTCTTGAAACTCCATGAGAGTTAGTGTTCGAATATATAAAAAATATTGGGCGAAGAAAGCACCAAAGGGGGCCACCCACCGTCCACGAGGGTGGGGGTGCGCCCCCTGCCTCGTGGGCCACCTGGTAGGCCCTCGTTGCCCATCTTCTGGTATAATGTGTCTATTGCTCTGGAAAAAATAAGGAGGAAGCTTTCCGGATGAAGCACCGCCCTCTCGTGGCGGAACCTTGGCGAAGCCAATCTAGGGCTTCGGCGGAGCTGTTCTGTCGGGGAAACATCCCTCCGGGAGGGGGAAATCGTCACCATCATCATCACCATTGATCCTCTCATCAGGAGGGGGTCAATTTCCATCAACATCTTCACCAGCATCATCCCCTCTCAAACCCTACTTCATCTCCTATCTGATCTTTGTCTCAAAACCTCAGATTGGTACCTGTGGGTTGCTAGTAGTGTTGATTACTCCTTGTAGTTGATGCTAGTTGGTTTATTCGGTGGAAGATTATATGTTCAAAGATCCTTTATGCATATTAATACCCCTCTGATTATGAACATGAACATGATTTGTGAGTAGTTACGTTTGTTCCTGAGGACATGGGAGAAGTCTTGCTATAAGTAGTCATGTGAATTTGGTATTCGTTCGATATTTTCATGAGATGTATGTTGTCTTTCCTCTAGTGGTGTTATGTGAACGTCGACTACATGACACTTCACCATTGTTTGGGCCTAGGGGAAGGCATTGGGAAGTAATAAGTAGATGATGGGTTGCTAGAGTGACAGAAGCTTAAACCCTAGTTTATGTGTTGCTTCGTAAGGGGCTTATTTGGATACATATGTTTCATGCTATGGTTAGGTTTACCTTAATTCTTCTTTCATAGTTGCGGATGCTTGCGAGGGGGGTTAATCATAAGTGGGATACTTGTCCAAGGAAGGGTAGTACCCAAGCACCGGTCCACCTACATATCAAATTATCAAAGTAACGAACGCGAATAATATGAGCGTGATGAAAACTAGCTTGACGATAATTCCCATGTGTCCTCGGGAGCGCTTTCCTTTATATAAGAGTTTGTCCAGGCTTGTCCTTTGCTACAAAAAGGATTGGGCCACCTTACTGCACCTTGTTTACTTTTGTTGCTTGTTACTCGTTACGAATTACCTTATCACAAAACTATCTGTTGCTGATAATTTCAGTGCTTGCAGAGAATACCTTACTGAAAACTGCTTGTCGTTTCCTTCTGATCCTCATTGGGTTTGACACTCTTACTTATGAAAGGACTACGACAGATCCCCTATACTTGTGGGTCATCAATGTGCTTGATCTTCACACCAAAGTTGATTGAAGCCCTCGAGGAAAATCATTTGAAGACTTCCTGCACTTCGGTTTTGGAAGTGATGATATGCACCCATGTGTAACGAGAATAGTCATCAACTATGACGAAGCCATATAAAGATCAAACATTAGTGAATGTGGCATAATGAGTATGGCCAAAGAGATCCATGTGAAGCAATTCAAATGGACGAGTGGTAGTCATGATAGTCTTTGAGGGATGCTTGGCCTTGGTCATCTTTCCAGCTTCACAAGCTCCACACATGTGATCCTTGAGGAATTTGACACCCTCAATGCCAATGACATGCTTCTACTTCACAAGTGTGTGCAAGTTCCTCATGCCAGCATGACCAAGTCGTCGATGCCATAGCCAGCCTTCTGAAGCTTTTGCCAGTAGATATATGGCAGGTTGTGGTCCTGTAGAGAAATCAACAATATACAAGTCTCCTCTCCTAAAGCCTTCGAAGACTTTCAAATTGTCAGCTTCCATGATCATAACACAACGATACTTGCCAAAGACAACAACCATATCAAGTTCACAAAGCATTGAGACAGACATGAGGTTGAACCCTAAGGAATCGACAAGCATGACTTTGTCCATGTGTCGGTCCTTTGAGATCGCAACCTTACCTAGACCCAATACCTTGCGTTTGCCTTTGTCAGCGTAGGTGATATGCTTCAGATGCAATGGAGATAAAGCAGTGTCCATCAATAAGTTCCTGCCACCAGTCATGTGATTTGTACATCCACTGTCGAGGACCCACTCAGTGGCTCTCGGTTGATCATCCTGCAGATGAATTAGTGCATCTTACAAACTAATATACTTCATCAATGAAGAATATGACATCAATTTCATCAATCAATAGAATGGATATAGCAGTATGAGGACATGAGAAATGAAAATTCATTTCTTCATGATTAGCTTGCGTCGTTTCAAGCAAATTCAGGTCTCCAGCAAATTCTTCAGACATTTAAGTTCGTCTGGAGACCTGACCCTGCATAAGAGATTAGTTCTTTCTCTTCACACCCACATCTGGAGGGGTGGCAAAGAGTTCATCATTCTGCGAGCTCCATAAGAGAAAGGTGGCATAGACACCAGTCCACTTCGTTTCACAGAAGAGGGGTTAGAGTAAGCATATGAATAAGTAGAGAAATTCTTCGAGGACTTATGAACATAATGATTTGAAGAATAATGCACATATTCATAGCCCTTAGGCTTTCCCTGCGAAACAGAAGTGTTAGCACGATGATGTTCATATGAGGATTTTGATCCATATGAGGAATTTGATCCACGTGAGGAATTTGGTCCATATGAGGACTCGGATCCATATGAAAACTTTGGTCCATATGAAGAATTTGATCTGGGGTTCCTATTATTCACAGGTGGTGTCATGATGACATTCACCTGAAGACTTTCAAGGAACCTTTTGGGAACCCAGATTTTCTTCATAGGGGGACCATTCCTGCAGTTAGTGCCAACATATCTAGCAAATACTTCACCATTCTAATTTTTGAACAGTTTATAGTTGGAGTCAAATGACTCATTAGAAGAATATGAAGATTCACATGTAAATCCATATAAAGTGGATGGATCTATGGGAGGTCCCTTTGCAGCAACCCATGAGGTTTTGGGATACTGCTCAGGTTTCTAGTAGGTCCCATCAGCATTGAGTTTCCTCTCAAAGGCAATACCCTCTTTCCTAGGGTTCCTGTTGAGCATCTGCTTTTTAAGCACATCACAAAGAGCCTGATGCCCTTTGAGGCTTTTGTATATGCCTTTCACATACAATTCCTTCAGCCCTATATGGTCAGTGATACTAGTAGCATCCTTAGGTGAGGAATTTATGATAGTAGAGACAGTTAAAGAATTTGCAGCAATATAAGCATTTGAACATTCAGGTGAAGAATTAGCAGATTCACGTTCAATGCATTTCAAATAGGGTGGAATGAATTCAACCTGAGCGGAACGGTCTGTTGAGCAAGCAATGAATCACGTTCCTTCTGAAGATCTTCATAACTCACCCTTAGCTGCTCAAGATCTTGCTTTCTTGTAAGAAATTCATAAGAAAGCTTCTCATGATCAGATAAGAGAGTGTTATGATTACTTTGAAGGTTGTCAAACTTAGTCTGAAGTCTTTGAATATTATCGATCAGAGTTTGAGTTCAATCCATTTCTTCACCCAACAGGTCATCGCTTTTGTCTAGCATATTTTGAACCTTTTCAAAAGCCTTTTGTTGGTTCACAGCAATCTTAGCAAGTTTAGAATAGCTAGGCTTGAGGTTTTCATCAGATTCATCCTCACTTGATTCACAGGAGGGGTATTTGAGTACCTTGGCACCTTTTGCCATGAAGCAATAGGTGGTTGCGTGGTCTTCGTCGTCGTCATTAGCAGTGTTGGGGAAGTCATTTTCCTTAGAGTTGAAGATGGACTTACTGACGAAAGCAGTAGCGAGGGCTAGGCTCGCCACACCAGAGTCTGACTCCTCAGATGCCTCCTCTTCATCACTTTCCGCAGATTCAGCTTCAGAGTCCATTTCCTTGCCAATGAATGCCCGAGCCTTTTTGGAGCTGCTTTTCTTGTGAGACGAAGACTTTGAAGATTTTGATGATGAGGACTTTGAAGACTTCTTCTTCTTCGAGACATCAGAACTGTAATCCTTGTATTTCTTCTTCTTCGATTCCTTCACCCATTGAGGACAATCAGTGATGTAGTGACCAGGTTTCTTGCATTTGTGTCAAGTTCTTTTCTTGTAGTCATGGGATGAGGAATCTGATCTCATGTCATCATGATACGTCTCCAACGTATCTATAATTTTTGATGTATACATGCCATGTTTATAATATTTTTACATGATTTTGGTATGATTTGGTTAGAACTAACCCGAACTCATGTTGTTTTCAGCAAAACTACCCTGGTGTTGTTTTTGTGCAGAAATAAAAGTTCTTGGAATGCGCTGAAAATCAATGGAGATTTTTTTTGGAAAATATAAAAAATACTGGAACGAAGAGTTACCGGAGGGGAGTCTCATGGGCCCCACAAGGGTGGAGGGTGCACCCTTTTGCCTCGTGGACTTCCCATGGGGCCCCTTACTTGTTCTCGATGCCAACCTCTCCTATAAATCCCCAAACCTCCAGAAAATAACCTAGATCGGGAGTTCCGCCACCGCAAGCCTCTGTAGCCACCAAAAACCAATCGGGACCCTGTTCCGGCACCCAGCAGGAGGGGGGTTCCATCACCGGTGGCCATCTTCATCATCGCGGCGCTCTCCAAGATGAGGAGGGAGAAGTTCACCCTCGGGGCCGAGGGCATGTACCAGTAGCTATGTGTTTGATCTCTCTCTCTCTCTCGTGTTCTTGATATGGCACGATCTTGATGTATCGCGAGCTTTGCTATTATAGTTGGATCTTATGATGTTTCTCCCCCTCTATCTCCTTGTGATGAATTGAGTTTTCGCTTTGAAGTTATCTTATCGGATTGAGTCTTTAAGGATTTGAGAACACTTGATGTATGTCTTGCATGTGCTTATTTGTGGTGACAATGGGATATTCACGTGATCTACTTGATGTATGTTTTGATGATCAACTTGCGGGTTCAGTGACCTTGTGAACTTATGCATAGGGGTTGGCACACGTTTTCGTCTTGACTCTCCGGTAGAAACTTTGGGGCACTCTTTGAAGTTCTTTGTGTTGATTGAATAGATGTATCTGAGATTGTGTGATGCATATCATATAATCATACCCGCGGATACTTGAGGTGACATTGGAGTATCTAGGTGACATTAGGGTTTTGGTTGATTTGTGTCTTAAGGTGTTATTTTACTACGAACTCTAGGGCTGTTTGTGACACTGATAGGAATACCCAATGGATTGATCGGAAAGAATTACTTTGACGTGGTTTCGTACCCTACAATAATCTCTTCGGCTGTTCTCCGCTATTAGTGACATTGGAGTGACTCTTTGTTGCATGTTGAGGGATTGTTATATGATCTAATTATGTTATTATTGTTGAGAGAACTTGCACTAGTGAAAGTATGAACCCTAGGCCTTGTGTCAACGCATTGCAATACCGTTTGTGATCACTTTTATCATTAGTTACCTTGCTGTTTTTATATTTTCAAATTACAAAAACCTATATCTACCATCCATATTGCATTTGTATCACCATCTCTTCGCCGAACTAGTGCACCTATACAATTTACCATTTTATTGGGTGTGTTGGGGACACAAGAGATTATTTGCTATTTGGTTGCAGGGTTTTTTGAGAGAGACCATCTTCATCCTATGCCTCCCACGGATTGATAAACCTTAGGTCATCCACTTGAGGGAAATTTGCTCCTGTCCTACAAACCTCTACACTTGGAGGGCCAACAACATCTACAAGAAGAAGGTTGTGTAGTAGACATCAAGCTCTTTTCTGGCGCCGTTGCCGGGGAGGTGAGTGCTTAAAGGTATATCTTTAGATCTTGCAATCGAATCTTTTTTTTCTTGTTTTATCACTAGTTTAGTCTATAAAAGAAAACTAGAAAAAAAATGGAATTAAGGTTGCCTCATATACTTCATCTTTTTAATATCTTTCGTGAAAATGATGGAAAGGAAAATTGTGCCAAAGTGTTAGAAGAAGAATGTATTAAAAATTTTAGCACTAAATCTTTGAATGATGAGCATGATTGCAATGTTGTTAGTATGAATTCTTTGAATATCCATGATGCTAATGATATGTAAAGCCACAAGCTTGGGGATGCTATGTTTGATGAAGATGATATTTTTAGTCTCCTAAGTTTTTATGAGCAAATTTATTATGATGATAGCATGCCTCCTTTTTATGATGATTATGTTGACAAAAGTGGTTTCGGAGAGGTCATGACTTTATTTAGTGATGAATCCACTATTTCGGAGGAGGTTCCAATTGATTATGAGAACAAAGTTGCTACCAATGATGATTATTGTGATGACATGTATGCTATAAAGAACAATCATAACCATGAAACTTTTCATCTTGATTTTAATTCTCAATTGGATTATGCCTCGCATGATAGTTATTTTGTTGAGATTACTCCCACTACTATTGATGAGAATAAATTTTCTTATGTGGAGAGTAGTAAAATTTCTATGCTCGTAGATCATGAAAGTAATGCTTTATGTGATGGTTATATTGTTGAATTCATTCATGATTCTAATGAAAATTATTATGAGGGAGGAATATATGCTTGTAGGAGTTGCAATAATATCAAGTTTCCTCTCTATGTGTTGAAAATCTTGAAGCTATGCTTGTTTTACCCGTCCTATGCAAGTTGATTCTTGTTCCCATAAGTTGTTTGCTCACAAAATCCATATGCATAGGAAGTTGGTTAGACTTAAATTTGCTAGTCATATTCTTCATGATGCTCCCATTATGTTTCAATTCCTATCTTTTATATGAGCATCATTGAAATCATCATGGCTAGCTAGAAAGGCATTAAAGAAAAGCGCTTGTTGGGAGACAACCCAAAATTTATACCTACTTTTTTTGTGTGTTCACATGATTATGATATTGTAGTAATCATGTTTTATAGCTTTTGTTTCAATAAAGTGCCAAGTAAGACCTTTGGGATGATCTATGGTGATAGTTGTTTTGATCTTGCTGAAAAACAGAAACTTTTGCGCTCAGGAAAACAATCCTCATTTTTAACATAAGTGCGATAAAATACTGATTATTTTTGCATAGGATTAATAAACAAATTTCCTAGGACTTCCTAATTTCTCAGGATTTTTGGAGTTACGAGTTACAGATTACTACAGACTGTCCTGTTTTTGACAGATTCTGTTTTTGATGCATAGTTTGCTTGTTTTCTAGTTTCTATGGCTTATATTGCTTAATATAAATTGTAGAAATGATATGGTACAGTAAGAATCATGTGAGAAAAATTATGAATCATGTCTTGACAGTACCTAAGTGGTGATTTGCTTTCTTATACTAACGGAGCTCACGAGTTTTCTGTTAAGTTTTGTGTTGTGAAGTTTTCAAGTTTTGGGTAAAGTTTTGATGGACTATGGAATAAGGAGTCGCAAGAGCCTAAGCTTGGAAATGCCCATGTCACCCCAAGGTAATATTCAAGGACAACCAAGAGCCTAATCTTGGGGATGCCCCGGAAGGCATCCCCTCTTTCGTCTTGGTTCATCGGTAACTTTACTTGAGGCTATATTTTTATTCACCACATGATATGAGTTTTGCTTGGAGCATCATTTTGTTTTATTAGGATTTTCTTGTTGTTATTTAGAGTAATGTTTTTCATCTTTTAGTTCAATAAAAGGGTCATGTATAGCCTTTACCATACTTATTTTGGAAGTCCATATGTTGCTGTTTTTAAAACAGAAAGTTTGCTGTTATGTTTTGAATATTTGTGAATAGTCAGAACATGATAAAATCTTGAAATTTTTACACAATGAGTAACAACAAATTATCTATAGTATGGTAATTTGTCAGAATTTTTGGAGTTAGGGAAGTATGATTCCTCTTGCATTCTTTACAGACTGTTCTGTTTAGACATATTGTTGTTATGTTTGCATATGTTTGCTTGCTTAATGATTCTATTTGAGGATAGGGGTTTTAAATTTGCAGAGGAATTTAGTATGCAATGTCAAATAATAATTTTAGCTATTTGCTACAATAGAGAATTATAAGATTTATGCGTTGATTTATACTAACTTATCTCATGAGTTCTTGTTGAGTTTTGTGTGGATGAAGCTTTTAAGATTTAGGGAAACCGCGATATGAAAGGAATTAAGGAGACACAAAAGCTCAATCTTGGGGATGCCCAAGGCATCCCTAGTTAATATTTTAATAAGTCGCAAGCATCTAAGCTTGGGGATGCCCCGATAGGCATCCCACCTTTCTTCATCAACAATTATCGGTTAGCCTCGGTTGAGCCTAATTTTTTGCTTCTTCACATGATATGTGCTATCCTTGCAATGTCATTTTATTTTGTTTTGCTTGCTGTTTGAATAAAGTACTTAAGATATGAAATTTTATTTATGAGAAGGAGTCTTCACATAGTTACATTATTATTTGACTACTCATTGATCTTCACCTGTATCTTTTGGAGTAGTTTGTCATTTGCTCTACTGCTTCACTTATATCTTTTTAGAGCACAGCGATAGTTTTATTTTGAAGAAATTGTTGAACTCTCATGCTTCACTTATATCATTTTGAGAGTCTTTAAACAACATGATAATTTGCTTTGGTTATGAATTTAGTCCTAATATGATAGGCATCCAAGAGGGATATAATAAAAACTTTCATATAAAGTGCATTGAATACTATGAGAAGTTTGATTCTTTATGATTGTTTTGAGATATGAAGATGGTAATATTAGAGTCATGCTAGTGAGTAGTTGTGAATTTGAGAGATACTTGTGTTAAGGTTTGTGAGTCCCATAGCATCCACGTACGGTGAACCTATATGTAACGAAGTTGGAGCATGAGATATTTTTTGATTGTCTTCCTTATGAGCAGCGGTCGGGGACAAGCGATAGTCTTTTCCTACCAATCTATCCCCCTAGGAGCATGCGCGTAGTACTTTTTTCCGATAGCTAATAGACTTTTGCAATAAGTATGTGAGTTCTTTATGACTAATGTTGAGTCCATGGATTATACGCACTCTCATCCTTCCACCATTGCTAGCCTCTCTAGTACCATGCAACTTTCTCTGGTACCATAAACCCACCATATACCTTCCTCAAAACAGCCACCATACCTACCCATTATGGCATTTCCATAGCCATTCCGAGATATATTTCCATGCAACTTTCCACCGTTTTGTTTATTATGACACGCTTCATCATTGTCATATTGCTTTGCATAATCATGTAGTTGGCATCGTATTTGTGGCAAAGCCACCTTTCATAATTCTTTCATACATGTCACTCTTGAGTCACTGCACATTCTGGTACACCGCCGGAGGCATTCATATAGAGTCATATTTTGTTCTAAGTATCGAGTTATAATTCTTGAGTTGTAAGTAAATAAAAGTGTGATGATCTTCATTATTAGAGCATTGTCCCATGTGAGGAAAAAAAGTGAAAGGCCAAAAAAAGAGAAGGCCCAAAAAGCAAAAAACAAAAAAGAAGGGAAAACTTTGTTTTTGCCACTCTAGCTTTTGCCAAATTTGCTTATGCCACTCTTGAATTTGACATCTCACTTTTTCCACTCTTAGCTTTTGACAATACATCACAAATGCCATTCCATGGCAAAAACGATAATTTTTCATTTCACTTTTGCCATTGTTAGCTTTTGACAACGTATCACAATTGCCACTAGGAAATTTTTTCTTTTGCCACGGAATGGCAAAGGTGATACATTGTCAAAAGCTAAGAGTGGCAAAAGTGATATGTAAAATTCTAGAGTGGCATAAGCAAAATTGGCAAAAGCTAGAGTGGCAAAAACAAAGTTTTCCCAAAAAAGAATGAGAGAAAAAGAGAGAAGGGGCAATGCTACTATCCTTTTTACCACACTTGTGCTTCAAAGTAGCACCATGATCTTCATGATAGAGAGTCTCCTATGTTGTCACTTTCATATACTAGTGGGAATTTTTCATTATAGAACTTGGCTTGTATATTCCAACGATGGGCTTCCTCAAATGCCCTAGGTCTTCACGAGCAAGTAAGTTGGATGCACACCCACTTAGTTTTCTTTTTGAGCTTTCATACACTTATAGCTCTAGTGCATCCGTTGGATGGCAATCCCTACTCACTAACATTGATACCTATTGATGGGCATCTCCATAGCTCGTTGATATGCCTAGTTGATGTGAGACTATCTCCTTCTTTTTGTCTTCTCCACAACCACCTTCTATTCCACCTATAGTGCTATGTACATGGCTCACGCTCATGTATTGCATGAAAGTTGAAAAAGTTTGAGAACATCAAAAGTATGAAACAATTTCTTGGCTTGTCATCGGGGTTGTGCATGATTTGAATATTTTGTGTGATGAAGATGGAGCATAGCTAGACTATATGATTTTGTAGGGATAGCTTTCTTTGGCCATGTTATTTTGAGAAGACATTATTGCTTTGTTAGTATGCTTGAAGTATTATTGTTTTTATGTCAATATTAAACTTTTGTTTTGAATCTTATGGATCTGAATATTCTTGCCACAATAGAGAAGATTACATTTATAAATATGTTAGGTAGCATTCCACATCAAAAATTCTGTTTTTATCATTTACCTACTCGAGGACGAGCATGAATTAAGCTTGGGGATGCTGATACGTCTCCAATGTATCTATAATTTTTTTATGTATTAATGCCATGTTTGTAATATTTTTACATGATTTTGGTATGATTTTGTTAGAACTAACCCGGACTGACGCTGTTTTATGCAGAACTACCATGTTATTGTTTTTGTGCAGAAATAAAAATTCTCAGAATGTGCTGAAAATCAATGAAGATTTTTTCTAGAGAATATAAAAAATACTGGAACGAAGAGTTACCAGAGGGGAGTCCCGTGGGCCCCACAAGCATGGAGGGCACGCCCCTGTGCCTTGTGGACTTCCTGTGGGGCCCCCTGACTTGTTCTCGACGCCAACATCTCCTATAAATCCCCAAACCTCCAGAAAATAACCTAGATCGGGAGTTCCACCACCGCAAGCCTCTGTAGCCACCAAAAACCAATCGGGACCTTGTTTCGGCACCCTGTCGGAGGGGGGATCCATCACCGGTGGCCATCTTCATCATCCCGACGCTCTCCATGACGAGGAGGGAGTAGTTCACCCTCGGGGCTGAGGGTATGTACTAGTAGCTATGTGTTTGATCTCTCTCTCTCGTGTTCTTGATATGGCACGATCATGATGTACCGCGGGCTTTGCTATTATAGTTGGACTTATGATGTTTCTCCCCTTCTATCTCCTTGTGATGAATTGAGTTTTCCCTTTGAAGTTATCTTATCGGATTGAGTCTTTAAGGATTTTAGAACACTTGATGTATGTCTTGCATGTGCTTATCTGTGGTGACAATGGGATATTCACATGATCTACTTGATGTATGTTTTGATGATCAACTTGCGGGTTCAGTGACCTTGTGAACTTATGCATAGGGGTTAGCACACGTTTTCGTCTTGACTCTCCGGTAGAAACTTTGGGGCACTCTTTGAAATTCTTTGTGTTGGTTGAATAGATGAATCTAAGATTGTGTGATGCATATCGTATAATCATTCCCGCGGATACTTGAGGTGACATTGGAGTATCTAGGTGACATTATGGTTTTGGTTGATTTGTGTCTTAAGGTGTTATTTTACTATGAACTATAGGGTTGTTTGTGACACTCATAGGAATAGTCCAATGGACTGATTGGAAAGAATAACTTTGGAGTGACTCTTTGTTCTCCGCTATTAGTGACTTTAGAGTGACTCTTTGTTGCATGTTGAGGGATTGTTATATGATGTAATTATGTTATTATTGTTGAGAGAACTTGCACTAGTGAAAGTATGAACCCTAGGCCTTGTTTCAATGCATAGCAATACCATTTGTGCTCACTTTTATCATTAGTTACCTTGCTGTTTTTATATTTTCAGATTACAAAAACCTATATCTACCATCCATATTGCACTTGCATCACCTTCTCTTCGCCGAACTAGTGCACCTATACAATTTGCCATTGTATGGGGTGTGTTGGGGACACAAGAGACTCTTTGCTATGTGGTTGGAGGGTTGTTTGTGAGAGACCATCTTCATCCTACGCCTCCCACGGATTGATAAACCTTAGGTCATCCACTTGAGGGAAATTTGCTACTATCCTACAAACCTCTGCACTTGGAGGCCCAACAACGTCTACAAGAAGAAGGTTGTGTAGTAGACATCAAGCTCTTTTTTGGCGCCGTTGCCGGGGAGGTGAGTGCTTAAAGGTATATCTTTAGATCTTGCAATCTAATCTTTTTGTTTCTTGTTTTATCACTAGTTTAGTCTATAAAAGAAAACTAGAAAAAAATGGAATTGAGGTTGCCTCACATGCATCATCTTTTTAATATCTTTCGTGAAAATGATGGAAAGGAAAATTGTGCCAAAGTGTTAGAAGAAGAATGCATTAAAATGTTTAGCACTAAATATTTGAATGATGACCATGATTGCAATGTTGTTAGTATGAATTCTTTGAATATCCATGATGCTAATGATATGCAAAGCCACAAGCTTGGGGATGATATGTTTGATGAAGATGATATTTTTAGTCTCCCAAGTTTTGATGAGCAAATTTATTATGATGATAGCATGCCTCCTTTTTATGATTATTATGTTGAAGTGGTTTCGGAGAGGTCATGACTTTATTTAGTGATGAATCCACTATTTCGGAGGAGGTTCCAATTGATTATGAGAACAAAGTTGCTATCTATGATGATTATTATAATGACATGTATGCTATAAAGAACAATGATAACCATGAGACTTTTCATCTTGATTTTAATTTTCAATTGGATTATGCCTCACATGATAGTTATTTTGTTGAGATTGCTCCCACTACTATTGATGAGAATAAATTTTCTTATGTGGAGAGTAGTAAAATTTCTATGCTCATAGATCATGAAAGTAATGCTTTGTGTGATGGTTATATTGTTGAATTCATTCATGATTCTACTAAAAATTATTATGAGGGAGGAATATATGCCTGTAGGAGTTGCAATAATATCAAGTTTCCTCTCTATGTGTTGAAAATCTTGAAGCTATGCTTGTTTTACCTTCCTATGCAAGTTGATTCTTGTTCCCATAAGTTGTTTGCTCACGAAATCCCTATGCATAGGAAGTGGGTTAGACTTAAATGTGCTAGTCATATTCTTCATGATGCTCCCATTATGTTTCAATTCCTATCTTTTATTTGAGCATCATTGAAATCATCTTGGCTAGCTTGAAAGGCATAAAAGAAAAGCGTTTGTTGGGAGACAACCCAACATTTATACCTAATGTTTTTGTGTGTTCACATGATTATGATAATGTAGTAATCATGTTTTATAGCTTTTGTTTCAATAAAGTGCCATGTAAGACCTTTGGGATGATCTGTGGTGATAGTTGATTTGATCTTGCTGAAAAACAGAAACTTTTATGCTCAGGAAAAAAATTCTCATTTTTAACATAAGTGTGATAAAATACTGATTCTTTTTGCATAGGATTAATAAACGAATTTCCAGGACTTCCTAATTTCTCAGGATTTTTGGAGTTACATAAGTATTCAAGAGTTACAGATTACTATAGACTGTCCTGTTTTTGACAGATTCTGTTTTCGATGCATAGTTTTCTAGTTTGCATGTTTCTAGTTTCTATGGATTATATTGCTTAATATAAATTGTAGAAATGATATGGTACAGTAGGCATCATGTGAGAAAAATTTTGAATCTTGTCTTGACAGTACCTAAGTGGTGATTTGCTTTCTTATACTAACGGAGCTCACGAGTTCTCTGTTAAGTTTTGTGTTGTGAAGTTTTCAAGTTTTGGGTAAAGTTTTGATGGACTATGGAATAAGGAGTGGAAAGAGCCTAAGATTGGCAATTCCCAAGGCACCCAAAGGTAATATTCAAGGACAACCAAGAGCCTAAGCTTGGGGATGCCCCGGAAGGCATCCCCTCTTTCGTCTTCATTCATTGGTAACTTTACTTGAGGCTATATTTTTATTCACCACATGATATGAGTTTTGCTTGGAGCGTCATTTTGTTTTATTAGGATTTGCTCGCTGTTATTTAGAGTAACGTTTTTCATCTTTTAGTTCAATAAAAGGGTCAAGTATAGCCTTTACCATACTTATTTTGGTCGATAAAAGTGCACGTGATCTGCGATAGCTCGGTCCATAGAGATCTCTCTTCTCAGCAAGTTGAAAATCATGAGTGTATCAGCGGGATCAAGTGACTTGTAGTCTCCATGTTCTTGTATCATCAGTGCCAGAGTGTCAAATGAGAAATCAAGCGATCTCAACAATTTCTTCACCACCTCATGGTCGGTGATGTCAGTGGCACCAAGTGCTGGAAGCTCATTTGAAATGTCAGTGAGGTGATCGAAGGTTTGTTGAACATTTTCATTGTCGAGTCATTTGAAGCGGTTGAAGAGATTGTGAAGAACGTCAACTCGAGAGTCATGCTGTGTTGAGACTACTTCGTTGACCTTGGACAGCCTATCCCAGATAAGCATTGATGTCTCCAAAGCACTCACTCTGCCATACTGCGCTTTGCTCAAATGGCCACATATGATGTTCTTCGCTTGAGAGTTGAGTTGCTTGAATCTCTTCACATCAGCAGCGTTAGTTGTAGGAGTGACAGAGGGAATGCCATTTTCCACAGCATACCATAGATCGTTGTCAATTGCCTCAAGATGCATTCGCACCTTATTCTTCCAGTAGGGGTAGTCCGTCCCATCGAAGGTAGGACACCCAGCAGAGACTTTGATCATATATGCAGTCGACATAACTAAAACTCAAGGCGTTTAAACCAAAAGCACACAGAACAAGGGAGTACCTTGCTCTTATACCAATTGAAAGTGCGTTATATCGACTAGAGGGGGGGTGAATAGGCGATTTTTACAAATTCATCACTAAGGAATTTCAGGGTGAGGAAATTCCTAAGCAACGAACTACTTAGCAGCGGAATAAGTACTCAGATGCAAGCATAACAGAGTAGTAGCACCGTCATCATGATGAAATGAAAATAAGCACAAAGTACAAGTAGCATAAACACGGGATAAGTAGGCTGAAAACAAAGTAACTGAATAATTAAGATTGAGGAAATTGAGAAAGTCTTCAGTCAAAGTCTTCAAACAGTAACGATCAATTACTTCATCATATGAATGAGGAAATGAAAGGGTTAAGGAAATAGAACTAGTAGCTCGGTAAGGACAGTGATTTGGTAGACCAGTTCCAACTACTGTGACAGTTGTACGTCTGGTTGGAGCGGCTAGGTATTTAAACCTGAGGACACACAGTCCCGGACACACAGTCCTCACCATATTCTCCTTGATCTAAGGCCACATAGGCCTCGCCCAATCACCCGTGGTAAGTCTTCAGGTGACTTCCAAACCTTCACAGACTCGGTCACTAGGTGATCCACAATTTCCTCTTGGATTCTCTAGACCGTGATGCATAACCGTTTGGAGGATGCCAAGTCCTCAAAGGTAACAAGCGTCAGTTCCACAAAGGAACAATCTCTTCAGCGATGCTCAATCACTTTGGGTTTGTAGGTGATGGGTTTGGGTTTTCCTCACTTGATGATTTTCGCTCAAAGTCCTCGGAGGATGGGATGCTCTCAATGACAAGTGTCAGTTTCTCTCAGAGCAGCCAACCAGCTACTGGTTGTAGGGGGCGGCTATTTATAGCCTAGGGAATATCCTGACATGATAAGACATAAATGCCACTCAATGATATGACCGTTAGGTGGGTAGATATTTTGGGACAGCTGGCGCGTAGCACAGCAATGGTCGGATATTTGATCTATCAAATTCCTCAGGGCTATCATGTTCCTCACTTGTAGGCAATCCGCACTGGTGAATTCCTAACTCCTCAATCAGAACAAATTCCACAGAGAACAGAAGATCTTCGTCCCTGTCAATGAAGAAATTGATTGAACTGTATGAGATTTCCAATGGCTTCACTCAAAGAAATTGGGTAGGTGTAGGATTTTGAGATGAGAATCACTTGGAAACTTTTCCTTAGTTTTACCTCGACCCCCTTTAACAGTACGGTGTTTCCTCTGACTCTAGAAAGAGAAAATGAAACTAAGAAAACAAAAGTCTTCACGTTTCATATTCCTTGCATGAATATCAAGTCTCCTGGATCGCACCAAATTCTTCATTTTCAAAGTCTTCAGTTGAAGACATTCATTTTTAGGGGTCGACTTTCTCTGTAAATATCAAACTCCTCATAGACTTATACACCTGTGTACACTCACAAACACATTAGTCCCTTAACCTATAAGTCTTCAATACACCAAAATCACTAAGGGGCACTAGATGCACTTACAATAACACTTCTATTAAAATGCTTAAAGAAGTTATTTTCCCGAGGTTTGGAGTCCCTAGATATTTAATGATTGATGGTGGTTCACACTTTATTCATGATACTTTTCGTAAATTGCTTGCTAAATATGATGTCAATCATAGAATTGCGTCTCCTTATCATCCTCAGTCTAGTTGTCAAGTAGAATTGAGTAATAGAGAAATAAAGTTGATTTTGCAAAAGACTGTCAATAGATCTAGAAAGAATTAGTCTAAGAAACTTGATGATGCATTATGGGCTTATAGAACTTCTTATAAAAACCCTATGGGTATGTCTCCGTATAAAATGGTTTATGGAAAAGCATGTCACTTACCTCTTGAGATAGAACATAAAGCTTATTGAGCAATTAAAGAGCTCAACTATGATTTCAAACTTGCCAGTGAAAAGAGGTTATTTGACATTAGCTCACTTGACAAATGGAGAACTCAAGCCTATGAAAATGCCAAGTTGTTTAAATAGAAAGCTAAAAGATGGCATGACAAAAGGATACAAAAGCGTGAATTTAATGTAGGTGACCATGTCTTGCTATACAACTAACGGTTATGATTTTTTGCAGGAAAACTTCTCTCTAAATGGGAAGGACCTTACATTATCGAGGAGGTTTACCATTCGGTGCCATCAAGATCAACAACACCGAAGGCACCAACCCGAAGGTGGTAAAAGGGAAAAGAATCAAACATTATATCGCAGGTACTCCCATAAATGTTGAAACCAATATAATTAATACCATAACACCGGAGGAGTACATAAGGGAGAACTACCGGAACATTTCAGACTCCAAAAAGGAATTGTAGTAACGGTAAGTAAACTGACTCCAAAATGTTTCCAATGGCAAATTTACTCCGTTTTGGAATATTTAAAAATTAGGAAAATAAAAAGTAGTCCGAAAAGTGCAAGAGGAGGCGAGAAGCCTTGGGGGCGCGCCCTACCCCCCTAGGCGTGCCTCCCTGGCTTGTGGCCACCTTGTGTGCCCTCCGGACTCTGTTTTCTTGTAGTATACTCATTTTTGGTCGATAAAAATTCATTATATAATCTCCCGACAGTTTGGACTACCGTATCACGGCAAAATCCTTTGTTCTTGTTTAGAGCTGTTTTTCTGACAGATCTAGGTCACTATGACGTCCCCAAGCGCTTCGAAGGACAAGTTCTTCGAGAAGGTCATTAACCCCTACCTTGCGGAGGTGCTGCAACACCCTAAAACCATTGAGATGCAGGAGGGGGTGCTCCACATCCGCGACGTTCAAGGGCCAAGGAAGATCAGAAGCGTGGAAACAAGGCTCGAAGCAATCGAGCAGCAAGTCTTCAAGTGTCAAGGGATGGTGGAACGTGGACTTAACACCAACCACACCATGATCACGGAATTTACCCGTGGCCACAAGCTGGACGCCAAGAACATTGGGGAGGCTATCTTCAAGATTCATGAGAAAATTAAGCATCTCCAAGCCTAGATCTATGACCTGCAAAACCAAAACTATAAGTATGAATACATATTTAAGAGGATGTGTTTGGCTGCAGATTTAAGGATCCTGAAGACCCGTTCATCTTTTTACGATGGTGAACCTATGCCTTGGAAGATGGAGGACAAGCCTACAACATCATCAACTCCATCATCACCACCTCCGAAGAAAGAGATCTAAATATATGGGTATGGCACTCCCCTTGGCTTGTGCCAAGCTTGGGGGAGGTGTCCATGTATCGTATCACCTTCTCATCTTTGACTTTATCGTTTCTCTTAGTTCAATCCTTTTGGTGCATCCAAACATCCCTTAAACCAGTTTTGCCATGAGAGTCCACCATACCTACCTATGGATTGAGTAAGATCCTTCAAGTAAGTTGTCATCGGTGCAAGCAATAAAAGTTGCTCTCTAAATATGTATGATATTTTAGTGTGAAGAAAATAAGCTTTATATGAACTTTTGATATGGAAGAAATAAAACCGATGGACTGCATATCACAAGCGGCAATATAAAGTGACGTTATTTTACGTTAAGATTTTGTGCATCCAACCATAAAAGCGCATGGCAACCTTTGCTTCCCTCTACGAAGGGCCTATCGTTTACTGTTACTTTCTACCTCTATACAAGAGTGAAGGTGATCCTCATCTATCCTTTACACTTTTTCTTTTTGGCAAGCACTATATGTTGGGGAAAGATCCAGATATATATATCCACTCGGATGTAGGTTATCATAAAGTATTATTGTTGACAGTACCCTTGAGGTAAAAAGGTTGGGAGGCGAAACTATAAGCCCCTATCTTTCTCTGTGTCCGATTGAGGCTTTGAACCCATAAGTATCGCGTGAGTGTTAGCAATTATAAAAGGCTAAAAGATGGTTGAGTATGTGGACTTGCTATACAAAAGCTCTTACATTGACTCTTTCCGATATTATAATAAATTGCAATTGCTTCAATGACTAAGATCATAGTTTTTTGGTTTTCAATAAAGTTTCTGATTCATACTTTACCTTGTGAACGAATTGTTACTTTGGAATAAGAAATTATATGACAACATAAGTTGTTGTTTTAAAGATGATCATGATGCCCTCATGTCCGTATTCTATTTTAGCGACACCTCTATCTCTAAACATGTGGACATGATTATCAATTTCGGCTTTCGCTTGACGACAAGCGAGGTCTAAGATTGGGGGAGTTGACACGTCATCATGCTTTTACATTGATATTTATTGCATATGGGCTGTTATTACCTATTTTGGTACAATACTTATGCCTTTTCTCTCTTATTTTACAAGGTTTACATGAAGAGGGAGAATGCGGGCAGCTAGAATTCTGGGCTAGAAAAGGAGCAAATCTGAGAGACCTATTCTGCACAACTCCAAAAGTCCTGAAAATTTACGAAGAATTATTTTGGAATATAAAAAATATTGGGCAAAGAAAATATCAGAGGGGACCCACAAGGAGGC
The DNA here is from genome assembly GCF_002162155.2 of Triticum dicoccoides. Lineage (NCBI taxonomy): Eukaryota > Viridiplantae > Streptophyta > Magnoliopsida > Poales > Poaceae > Triticum > Triticum dicoccoides. Next base: position 387,546,219 of record NC_041384.1, read on the forward strand.
CACAAGCCTGGGGGGCGTGCCCTACGCCCCTGGGCGCGCCCCTGTGGCTTGTGGGCCCCCTGGCAGGCCTCTGATGCCCATCTTCTGCTATATGATGTCTTTTGACCTGAAAAAATCAGAAGGAAGCTTTCGGGACGAAGCGCCGCCATCTCGAGGCGGAACCTAGGCAGAAGCAATCTAGGGCTCTGGCGGAGCTGTTCTGTCGGGGAAACTTCCCTCCCGGAGGGGGAAATCATTGTCATCGTCATCACCGACGATCCTCTCATCGAGAGGGGGTCAATCTCCACCAACATCTTCACCAGCACCATCTCCTCTGAAATCTTAGTTCATCTCTTGTATCCGATCTTTGTCTCAAAACCTCAGATTGGTACCTATGGGTTGATAGTAGTGTTGATTACTCCTCGTAGTTGATGCTATTTGGTTTATTCGGTGGAAGATCATATGTTCAAATCCTTAATGATATTTAATACCCATATGATTATGAACATGAATATGCTTTGTGAGTAGTTATGTTTGTTTCTGACGACATGGGAGAAGTCTTGTTATAAGTAATCATGTGAATTTGGTATTCGTTCGATATTTTGATGAGATGTATGTTGTCTTTCCTCTAGTGGTGTTATGTGAACGTCGACTACATGAAACTTCACCATGATTTGGGCCTAGGGGAAGGCACTGGGAAGTAATAATTAGATGATGGGTTGCTAGAGTGACAGAATCTTAAACCCTACTTTATGTGTTGCTTCGTAAGGGGTTGATTTGGATCCACATGTTTCATGCTATGGTTAGATTTATCTTAATTGTTCTGTCATAGTTGTGGATGCTTGCGAGAGGGGTTAATCATAAGTGGGGGCTTGTCCAAGTAAGGACATCACCCAAGCACCGGTCCGCCCACATATCAAATTATCAAAGTAATGAACGCGAATCATATGAGTATGATGAAAACTTGCTTGACAATAATTCTCATGTCCACGGGAGCGCTTTGCTTTATATAAGAGTTTGTCCAGGCTTGTCCTTTGCTACAAAAAGGATTGGGGCACCTGCTGCACATTAGTTACATTTGTTACTTGTTACCCATTACGAATTATCTTATCACACAACTATCTGTTACTGATAATTTCAGTGCTTGCAGAGAATACCTTGCTGAAAACCGCTTTTCATTTGCTTCTGCTCCTCGATGGGTTCAACACTCTTACTTATCTAAAGGACTATGATAGATCCCCTATACTTGTGGGTCATCAGTGACCTAGTATCTATTCTTGAGGAGAATCGCCTTCTGAAAGCACAACTTGAGAGAGGACTCGTGACATGTGCTCAAGGACAAAAGAACCTTAATAAGGTATTGAGGCGACACAATGAGGTGGTTGCCAAGGAAGGGGTTGGATTTGACCCAAGCATAAGCAAGAAGAAAAAGTCCTCTCAAAAGTGCACCACACCTCTCAAGGAAACATTTTTGTGCATGAAGGGCACAAGGAGAAAGGTAAGGTTGTGAATGGGAAGGCCACTAGGGGCATGCCCACTCTAAAAAAACCAAAGGAGTTCATGCCTCCATCCTATGTGCTTCGTAAGACGAAGGATGGATAAGTTTATGCTCAATTTGCTGGTCCTCGTAATGCGTTCCGTTTCTATGCTATTTGGGTTCCTAAGACTCTTGTGATTAACTTGAGAGGTCACATTGCAAAATGGGTGCCTCTAACCAAGTCGTGAATTGTGTGTAGGTTGCCTTCTCCAATGGAGTCAAATGGGTGATCGATAGTGGATGCACCAACCATATGACCGGAGATTGAAAATTGCTCTTTGATTTCATGGAAGTTATTCAACCATTTATGAGCATTGTGTTTGGTGGAGGATCAAAAGGATAGGTACTTGGGTTGGGCAAGGTGGCTATCACAAATGACATGTCTCTTGCAAATGGCATGCTTGTTCAATCCCTTAAATGCCATTTGATTTCCGTTCATCAATTGGCTTCCATTAGTTATGATACACTATTTGGACTAACAGATGTGAAAGTCTTTAAGAGAGATACTCTCTAAGTGGCCTTCGTTGGAGAGTTGGATGGCAACCTTTACATGGTTCATTTCTTGAAAGAGACTGCATTCCATGCAACTTGTCTAATGGCCAACGCCAACAAGGGGTGGTTATGGCATCGCCGGCTAGCCCATGTCGGCATGAGAAATCTTCAAGATCTCTTAAAGGGTAATCACAACCTTGGACTAACCAATGTTCCTTTTTAGAAAATCATGTGTGTAGTGCATGCATAGTCGGGAAGCAACATCAATCAAAGCACCCACCCAATAATGGTGTATCTACTTCAAGGCCATTGGAGCTTCTTCATGTAGATCTCTTTGGGCCTCCTTCATGGGATAGTCTTGGTGGAGAAAAGTATGGTCTTGTCATTGTTGATGACTATTCAAGATACACATGGGTGTTCTTCCTCAAGTCCAAGGAGGATACAAAGATCACCTTCATTGACTTTTCCAAGCAAGCCCAACGCACGTTTGACAAAGAAATTTTGGCAATAAGAAGTGACAACGGCTCCAATTTCAAGAACTACACCTTGGAAGAATTTCTTAGTGACGAGGGGATTGAACATCAATACTCTACACCCTACACTCCCCAACAAAATGGTGTAGACAAGAGGAAGAACCATACTCTTGTGGAGATAGCAAGTTCCATGTTTGATGAGTACAAGTCACCGCGTAGTTTTGGGGCTAAGGTCGTCAACACTGCATGCCATGCATCAAACCAGCTTTTCCTCCGCACAATATTGAAAAAAAATATCATTATGAGCTCCTAACCGGGAACAAGCCGAATGTGAAGTACTTCCATGTATTTGGATGCAAGTGCTTCATTCTCAACAAGAGAGAACGGTTAGGAAAATTTCAGTCCAAAACAATTGAGGGCATATTTGTTGGTTATGGGCCAAAGTCTCACACCTATAGAGTCTACAACAAATCCAGTGGATGTGTTGTAGAAACTTGTGACGTGGTGTTTGATGAATTTAATGGCTCCCATGGGGGGCAAGTTGATCTGAGTGATGCAGGTGAAGAAGATCCTTCTCAAGATATCTTGATCATGGGTGTTGGTGCTCCTCTTCAAAAGGAACAAGAATCTCATGATGATGATGAAGAAGATGGGGGCTTCATTCTTCATCAAGCCCCTGATACCTCCAACGTATCTATAATTTTTTATTGTTCCATGTTGTTATATTATCAATCTTGGATGTCTTATAATCATTTAAAGCCATTTCATATCATTTTTTGGTACTAACCTATTGACATAGTGCCAAGTGTCAATTGTTGTTTTTTGCATGTTTTTTACATCATAGGAAATCAATACCAAACGGAGTCCAAATGCAACGAAACTTTACGAAGATTTTTTTATGGACCAGAAGACACCCAATGGGCCAAGGCAGCGCCTGGGGGTGCTCCAAGGGGAGCACAACCCACCAGGGTGCGCCAGGAGGCCCAGGCGCCTGGTGGGTTGTGCCCACCTCGGGTGCCCCCCGGACTACCTCTTTGCTCTATAAATACCCCAATATTCTAGAAACCCTAGGGGAGTCGATGAAAATCAATTCCAACCGCCGCAGAGTCCAGAACCACCAGATCCAATCTAGACACCATCACGGAGGGGTTCACCACTTCCATTGGTGCCTCTCCGATGATGCGTGAGTAGTTCTTTGTAGACCTTCGGGTCCGTAGTTAGTAGCTAGATGGCTTCCTCTCTCTCATTTGATTCTCAATACAATGGTCTCTTCTAGATCCATATGGTGTAACTATTTTTGCGGTGTGTTTGTTCGGATCAGATGAACTTTGAGTTTATGATCAGATCTATCTTTTTATATCCATGAAAGTTATTTAAGTTTCTTTGATCTCTTATATGCATGATTGCTTATAGCCTCGTATTTCTTCTCCGATATTTGGTTTTTGTTTGGCCAACTTGATCTATTTATCTTGCAATGGGAAGAGGTGCTTTGTAGTTGGTTCGATCTTACGGTGCTTGATCCCAGTGATAGAAGGGGAACCAACACATATGTATCATTGCTACCAAGGATAAAACGATGGGGTCTGTCTCTACATAGATAGATCTTGTCTAAATCATGTCATCATTCTTATTGCATTACTCCGTTTCCCCATGAACTTAATACACTAGATGCATGCTGGATAGCGGTCGATGTGTGGAGTAATAGTAGTAGATGCAGGCAGGAGTCGGTCTACTAATGTTGCACGTGATGCCTATGTAATGATTATTGCCTGGATATCGTCATGATTATTTGAAGTTCTATCAATTTCCCAACAGTAATTTGTTTACATCTCGAGAGAAGCCACTAGTGAAACCTATGGCCCACGGGTCTCTTTCTCATATTATTTGCCTTTGCGATCTACTTTTTCTTTGCTTTTATTTTCAGATCTATTAAACCAAAAATACAAAAATACCTTGCTGCAATTTATTCTTATTTATTTTATTTGGCGTTCAATCTATCAATGTACTACAATTTTATTCACGTATGTTTGCCTATCTTGAGGCGCCGCTACCCGAAAGGTATTGACAACCCCTTTTACACGTCGGGTTGCGAGTATTTGTTATTTGTGTGCACGAGTTGTTTACGTTGTGTTGCTTGGTTCCCCTACTTGTTCAATAACCTTGGTTTCATATCTAAGGGAAATACCTACCACTGTTGTGCTGCATCATCCCTTCCTCTTTGGGGAAATACCGGCGTAGCTTCAAGCCGCATCAAAAGGAATTTATGGCGTCATTGCTGGGGAGGATCTTCAACATATACCAGGTTCCTAATGAAAAATTTCATCTCCTCGCAATTTACATTATTTGCCATTTGCTCTCCTTTTTCTCTCCACCACTTCACAAAAATTTGCCGTTTTATTCACCCTCTTTTTCGTTTGTCATTTTCTCGTCAGATCCATCCTTTGCTTGCAATCATGAGTGATTTCGGTATGGCACCAACAGATGATGGCCTAACTCCTAAGATTGGACACACGAGCAATCTGGATGCTAAAACTTTTATCTTGGGGCAAGGGAATGTCATGGGAAAGGAACGTATCCAAGAATTTTTCAATTGTGTGGGAAATCTAAGTCTTGATGATGCTCCTATACTTAGAACTACTAGATCCTATGCGGATGCTATTTCAACACTACTTCTGAAACTTGAAAGTAAATTTATCCGCACTCATCCTACTTTGCAAATATTGTTTTTTGATCTTCCCGTTATAAAGAATCCTAAGGCTAAAAAGTTGGCCACTCTCATTCTTATGAATGAGTTTGACTATATCATACGGGGAGCTAGGAAAATCTTCGATTTTTATGGTACGAATCATGAAAAGCCCGTTATAGATGAAATTCTTTACAATAGCGATTATGCGTTAAGACATTTGCTTGGGGATAATAAAATCTTTGACAAGAATCTTAAAAAGAAAGTCCCCATTCTAGATATAATTCAACAAGTTTTCAATAATGTTAATCAACACTACTCTTGGATTGTTGCCCGAAATCAACGTGGTTATGATAATGGGCAACTTAATAATGCTAAGGTTTCTATGGATAATATGTTTTATGTTTTTTTACAAAACCCTATGATGAAAACACCTCTAAGGGAATTAAGAAGAAGGATGACAAAACTTATATCCTTGCTTTATGCCTAGCTAAGGGCGTAAATCTATAGCACTTGTTGGGAGGCAACCCAATGAATAAAATTTATTTTTGATTGGTTTCTATCCTTGAGTGTTTGAACAATTATACTACTATTATGATTGTTTTTTGTGTGGTTTAATTAGTGTTTGTTCCGAGTAAATCCTTTAGGATCTTCTTGGTGATAGTTGTTTGATCTTGCTGAAAAAAACAGAAACTTTTGCGCTCGCAAAAATAATTTTCATTTTTAACCAGAGAGCGATAAAATACCAATACCTTTTGAAGTAGATTAATATGCAAATTGAACAGGCTGTCCTAATTTTTCATAGTTTTTGGAGTTACAGAAGTATTCGAATTATCCAGATTGATACAGACTGTTCTGTTTTTGACAGATTCTATTTTCTTTGCGTTGTGTGCTTGTTTTGATGGCTCTATGGTTTTCTTTGATGAGTTTTTGCCATAGAAAAGTTGGAATACAGTACATATAATGCAAGAACAAAATATGAATTGGTTTGCTATAGTACTTGTAGTAGTGATTTGTTTTCTTATACTAACGGATCCCACGAAGGTTTTGTTGAGTTTGGTGTGATTGAAGTTTTCAAGTTTTGGGTTATCTTACAATGGATGAAGGAATAAGGAGTAAGAAGAGCCTAAGCTTGGAAATGCCCCGGCATCCCAAGCTATTATACAAAGAGAGAAAGCAACTAAGCTTGGGGATGCCCCCGAGTGGCATCCCCTCTTTCTTCTAATGACCATCGGTATTTTACTCGAAGCGATATTTTTATTCATCATATACTATGTGTTTTGCGTGGAGCATCTTGTATGATATGAGTCTTTGCTTGTTTTATTTTGTGTTTTAAGTCTTGATCCCTTGCTGGACACACCTATTTGAGAGAGCCAAAATTATGCCATGACTTGTTAGAATTTCTCTCTATGCTTCACTTCAATTTTTATGAGCTATGGATTTTCTCTAGTGCTTCACTTATATCTTTTTGAGCACAGTGTGCTTTAGTATTTTTGAAGAAATTCTCTCTTGCTTCACTTAGATTTATTTGAGAGTTAGTAAAATTTTCAAGAAATTCTCTCTTGCTTCACTTAAATTAATTTGAGAGAAAGAAATATTATGCTCATGATCTTCACTTATATTTGTTTGAGCTTATCAAAAGCAACACATGAAAATTAGTCCCAAAGTGATAGATATCCAAGAAGGATATAATAAAAACTTTCATGAAGATCATTGGACAAAATAAACTTGATTCTTAGTAATAGTTTTGAGATATGATGATGTGATATGTGAGTCATGTTGATGAGTAATTATGCTTTAGTAAGAATATTGGTGTTAAGGTTTGTGATTCCCTATGCAAGCACGAAAGTCAATAATTATGCAATGAAATTATATCCTACTTGTGGTGCATTATTCGATGTTAATTATGCTTAATGCTCACTTATGAGATCATTCATTTCTTGGTTGGTCACTTCTCAATCTTTTGCTAGCCTTCATTTTGCACAAAGTATGATCACTACTTGTGCATCCAAAACCCTTTAATCCGGTTTTGCCACATGAGTCCACTATATCTACCTATATGCAGTATTCTCTTGTCATTCTAAGCAAATTTGTATGTGCCATCTCTAGTTTTCAAAATAAACTTCTCTTTTGTGTGTTCGTACCACTCGCAGAGCGGTGAGGGGTGGCTAATATTTTCCATGCTAGATGTGTTATTCTCACGATGAGTGTTTATGCACTTGTCATTGTACAAGAGTAAGACAAATGTATTAGGGATGCCCAGTCCCGAAATAAAAAATAAATTTACTTTATGTTATCAAATAATAAATTCCTTGGAAAGTGTTGGTATGGAAGGCATCCGTGGATACGGTTAGCCATGGAAAGTAAAGTATGATGGAAAAAGGAATAAACTTTATTTTCTGTTTGAGAATCGCCTATGATATATCTAGCATGGAAATTGTTGGGAACTCTAAGTCGTTTTCATTGGTGGGAAAGGCACACCTCCCAAAATGTTTTTATCTCTCAATTTTTTCTTTGAGCTCTGACACCTATAACACCACGGTAGCGCATCTACAGTAATCACACACTAATGGTGCCATGTCATCGCTATTAATTTACTAAACCTCACTTTGGTCCAAACCAAGTTCAAATTCGAAATTTAAAATAAAGTCAAAATAAAACTTCTTCAAATAAATAAACAGAAGTGTTCATGTTATTGCAAATATTCACTAACTGTTTGATATGAAGAAACCAACATTATTTAAGTTGTTAAAATGGCCCTAGAAATTAAACAGTGGACCAGTAGCCATTTTGACCGACCATTTCGATTTCTAAAAATGCTTAAACAACTCCAAATGCTCGGCGACTTTTTGTACAACACCAAAATACTGCAATGGAATTATGTGGAAAGTTCCACCCCTAGAAAAATTCATTTAGTACTCCAACTAAATGCAAAACAGAGGCCAGAAAAGAAAATAGAAAAGAAAAGTGAAAATACTAAATCCTACTGGGTGCGTGGGCTGAGAGTGCTACAGTACATGGGCCAACCCGCCTTGAGGCCTTCCCCTTCTTGTACAGTATAGAGGAGGAGACAGGGGCGCGCCGTGCCGCACATCCACGCCTCCATGGCCGCGGATGTCGCCGTGTCGATCATCCGCCGACACCCCTGAGTAGGATAAGAGCCCCCCGTTGTTGTAGACAAAACCTAGCACTCTATATCCCCCTCGCTCGCCCTCCTCTTCTCTGTTTAGATCGCGCTGAGCCATTGCTTCCGCACCATCATCATCCTCGCGGCCACTGGCCTCCCAGGCGCCCGGGAGGATGTCCAGGACCTTTAGCATGGACGACTCTTCTTCTGCTTGCTTCGATTCGCGTAGGGGCGCACCGGAAGCTCGCCATCGCCCATCTTCTTCGCCACGACCGCCGACAATCATCGTCAGATGCACCGCCTCCCGAGCACCCCCGACCTCCTGACCACGTCCACGAGGTCCGTGGTGAGCCCCTCCTCCGATTCCCTTACTTCCCCCCTTCGATGCATCGCCGTAGCCGCCACCTTGTGCTCGTCGATGGCTGCATCCGTACTGTACGCGCCCTGCTGTCTGCTAGTGCTGTGCTCACTGTGTCGTGGCCGCGTCCCGCGTCCCCCTGGGTTGCGTTGCTTGCTGCCTTGGGAGCACTGCCGCCCGTGCTGTCGGCGTTCAGGAACGACACCTATGGGATCCCTCGACAGAGTCCCTTCTACGATTGGTGGGGCGTGGGGCTGCGCAAAGAGCAGGTCTAGAAGATCAACGCGGTGGGATTTTTTCCCATGTTCGGGCCGCAAAAGATGTATAAAACCCTAGTCCTGCTTTTTGTGTATTTGGTGTTCTTGAGCTCTTGAACTAGCTGCGGTGTGTTCCTAGTCCAAAAAGTCTGAATCCTTCCTCGTATGCCTCGGGCCTCCTTTTATATGTCAAAGGGGTTGCCATAGTGGCACATAGGAGGTGGAAAGTATGTACAGTGTACAAGTTTATGTCCTGACATCCTAGAACAAACGCATTTAATGCACCGCCTATGTGTCCTCTTGCTTTATCCGGGACGGCAAAGAAGCTCGTCCCATCCGTCGCAGCCTCGCCTTGCTCTGATGCGCGTCCAAGCTAATGAGGCATGCAGCGCCACATTGGCTGGCTGGCTGCTGAGCTAGTGCGGTGGCAGGGGCTTCACGAAGATCTGCATGCCACCACACAGGTGCTTAGCTAGTTGGCCCTGAAGCTGCATGCTTCCACGCAGGTGCGTGCCTAGTTGGTAGGCTGGTTGCCACGTCGGAACGGGCGCGGGGCAGCAAAGCTTTGGTAAGTGCGGGCCTGGCCTCGGCCCCGTAGACGCCCCCGACAAGGGTCTTGCCGGGGTCTCGTGGCCGTCCCCGACAAGGGTCTTGCCGGGGGGCTTGCGAGTGTCCCCGGCAAGGGTCTTGCCGGGAGTCTTCGGTCGTCCCCGGCAAGATCTTGCCGGGGATCTTCGTCTTCTGGTTCTCATCTAAGCTTGCAAGCCTTTAGTTTCCACAAAGATCGGCATGCCACCACGCAAGGCACTCCCGAGCCTTGGTCTTGACGTTGTCGATGGCGTCATAACTCTCAGGCTCAAGGGTGGCGGTCTTGGTAGTGTTGGGCAAGTTGCCCCGGCAAGGCTCTTGCCAGGGCCATGCAGTACGTCTCTGCAAGGCTCTTGTCGGGGGAAGCCCATCTTGTCCCTTTGCTCTTTATGCTTCTGGCTTGGGTGCTGCCTCGGCAGCCTTGTATCTTCGCTTCCTCTGCCTTGCCGAGCCCGGCCGCAGGTGTGGCTACGACTGCCCATACACAAGTAAAGGAGTACAGAAGGGCCCCTACTTTTGTACACCGACAGGAGCTCCCGGGCCTGGGCGACACATGAGCGGTGAGCGTTGTTGGGCCAGGCCGAAAACGGTGCGCGGGCACGCGTGGTAGAGTTTTAACTGTAGTAATCCCTTTGCAAGTTGCACTTCCCCACGACCCGCATTGAGTGCGTGACGTGGGGGTCGTATGTGGGGCGGTTGCAGCATGCTTGCGTCACCTCATGGTGAATACTAAAGAGGCAGCCCGCGTCTTCCCCATAAAAAAGAGGAAACCGCAGGGGCGCTGCTCATTTACCCTCTGCGCCCTTTCCAATCTTGGAATTGCCTTTCCTCTCTTCTTCTCCAAGCCCGAACTGAAGCTTTCACCTCTGCTCGTCACCGCCACCGCCACACCCCCGTTGCTCTCGATCCCTTACCTCTTCTCAGCCGCCATGGCGACCAAGACAGGCAAGGGCAAGGGAGCGGTCAAGGACGCCGGGGAGAAAGAGGCGTCAGAGAGCGAGTTGGTGGGGATGTAGACAGAATGCACCCTCTTCTCCTTGACGGTCGATGCGCTCACCCTCAAGGAGAAGTTCATGCCCCTGTGGGGGACGGAGACGTCGGGGCACCCCGCCACGCGTATCATCCCCGCCCCCTTTGCCAAGGCCGGCCCAAATCGGTACCCCTCTTTGTAGATTACTTCTCCTGCGGGCTCTGCCCCCCTTTCTTCAATTTCTTCAATGACATCATGCACACCTTCGGCTTCCATCTTTTGGATTTTACGCCGAAGGTCGTGGCGTGCATGGCCTTCTTCGCCCACCTTTGTGAGGGCTTTGCCGGAGTGCATCCCAGCACGGCGCTCTTCTTCCACTACTTCACCCCTCGCATCCAGCAAGGGGGCACCATCTCTGGCTGCATCGCCTGGATCCCGAGGACCCAAAGCAAGGGCACATACCTAGAGGGCGCTCAGAAGGAGAGGCGGGAAGAGTGGCGGGGCCGGTGGTGCTAGATTGTGGAGGAGGATCCGCAGGAGTTCTGCCGGGTCCGTCGAAAGCCACCGGTCCGCAGGAACGACTGGAGCGATGTCGATGCCAATGACAAGAAGCTCACGGTCCCCACCACCAGGATCCATCGCCTCACCTCGCCCAGGCTCACTCTCGAGATGATCGGGGCCGACTTCATTCATCGCCAGATTGCCCCGCTGCAGAATATGGGGAGGCCGACCTGGGACTTCAGGAATGCGGCCGACATCATGAGGCTTCGCCCAGGTCTGAATCACGACTTCACGGGGCTGTAGCACGCCCACCTCTGCCAAAGGCTTTTTCAGCTCATGGTCGACGAGGACGGCAGGGCCGAGAGGACCGGCAAGGCTGAGAAGACCGGCAAGGCTGGCAAGTCCGGCAGGTCTATGTTCGGGTTACCGGCGGAGGTGGTCCCGCTGAGCAATAACTCTTGCCAGACCACCATCATCGCCATGATGTCGGTCTTCAATGCGCACGGCCTCGACCCAACTTGGGCCGAGCCAGAAGCAGAGCTAGCACAGGAGTTCTTCTACAACTTGTCGGAGAGGTACGTTCGTGACGAGCCGCAGCTCATCCGCGACACCACTGCGGAGGAGCTGGCATACATCACCGCCCGGGTGGAGGAGGCAGCGCTTGCCGAGGAGGCCGGCAGCCTTGGCACAATGGAAAATGAGGCCGACGTGGCCGTAGAGGAGAGAAAGTTCACCGAGTGGACGACAGCTGTCGGAGGGTCCAGCAGCACCGGTGCTGGGCCCCCCGTTATTGAAGACGTGGTCGAGGAGCCGGCCGAAGAGGAGACCAAGGCGGATGACCCCCGGGCCCCAGAGAGAAAGCATGTCCTGCGGCGGGCTAGCTCCGGTGAGCCGGACCAGCCCGGCAAGACCACGCAGCGGCAATAGGCCCAGGCGCATCTCGCGCGTGAGACGAGGGTTGCGGCAGCAAAGAAGGTCATGGCAGCCGCTTCTTCCTCATCCAAGCGGCGCAGGACGCCTTCGCCTTCCCCTTCCCCTGCGGACGCTGCCCCGGAGGCCGACTTTGACCTTGGGTCCTTCAGCCCGAAGAGGAAGAGGAGGCCAGCAGAGGAGGACAAGTAGGCATTTCGCCCTTCTACATTTCTGACCCTCGTCCTGTGCCATCTTCCCTGACTTGACCTTATATTTGCAGCGACACGAAGACGCTGGCTCAGAGGGCGGTGGAGAGAGCCAAAGATTCAACGGGTGTCAAGCCCCCGGCGAGCACTCCGCGCATGCCGGGGTTGGTGGTGATTAGCCCAGATAACAGCCCTCGACGCAGCCCCCACTTCAGCCCCCAGCATGAGTTCATCATTCTCTCCCCACTGGCGGGCGTTGGGGCATGAACCCTTGGTGCTGACCTTGCCAGGTTTGTAGGTGGAGAGCGGCAACAGGAGGAGCCACTAAGGGCCACCCCTGACACGCCGCCCCCGTCAACCACACCACCCAGAGGGGCGTCACCGGCTAGGGCACCTTCCGCCGAGCCCATGTGCATGGAGGAGGAGGAGGCAAGCATGGGTATCGGTGGCTCCGTCCCGGCAACGAACGTCGGCGGGGAGGGAACCACTTCTGCCCAGCCCGGCATAGGTAAGCGGCCTGCCTCCCATCCCTTGCTATCTCTTCCATGCAATGTCCTCTCTTTTCTTTATTCCGAACTTTGATTTTGGCCTCCCCTTATTCTCCTTTCTGGGTTCCAGACCCTCCCTCGATGGACCAGGAAGATATCGACACCGTCATCGAGGAGGTCACCAGGGACGCCAAAGCCGAGGCCGCCAAGATCACGGCTGACGAAGCCACCAGGTCTGCTGCCGAGGAGGCCGGGAAGGGGCTTGTTGGGGAGGACGGCGAGGCTGCTGCCGGGGAGGCCGACAAGGCCACTACCGAGGAGGCCGCCAAGGAGTATGCCGGGGAGGGGATGGCCGATGACCAACCTTCCTCCCCCGCAGCCCCCACCTCGGGTAGGTACTTGAAGGTGGGCGACGACCTGTTCATCCGCCTCCCAGGGACGGCGAGCGCTAGAGCCCCAGCCGAAGGGGAGGTGTTTGATGATGAGGCGCTCGCCACCGTCGGGCTCTAGGTTGTTGACGAACGGAGGGCCGGCGGTTCCGAAGAGGAACAGCCTCTCCGAGCCATGACCGCCAACTTCCAGAAGCTCCAGGCGCTCCACCGTGCCCGCCAAGACAAAGTGAAATCCAAGATGGCGGCGGTGGACAAGGCGGAGGCGGATTTTGAGGAGCATGTCGCTCAGACGCAGGTCTGGTTTGGCTAGGCCCGGGAAGAACTGAGGACTGCCCAGGGTGAGATGGATGAGCCCAAGCGAGAGCTCATCCTGAAGCAAGCCGAGATCTAGAGGGCCCAAGAGGCGGCGAAGGAACATGACGTCAAGGACGAAGCAGCCCGGGTGCAGCAGCAAGCTCTACTGGACACCTAGGAGGAAGACCTCGTTGCCCACGAGCAGGCGCTTGCTGCCACGCTCCGCAGCAAGGACGAGGAGATCGAGAAGATCGTTGTGCAGTGGACCCAGGAGCTGGAGCAGAGGCACAAGGAGGCACTCAATGCTCTAGCCCTGGACCACGCTGGCAAGGTGGAGAAGTTGGAGCTGGAGCGGGAGGAGCTGAAGAAGAAGGTCTTGGAGCTAAGGGAGGAGAGGGACACGGCCAACCGCGCTCTGGCGGATTCACAGGTCACCGTCTCTAACCAGATCAAGCTGCTCTCCGAGGCCAAAATCTCCATTGATGGTCTGAAGCTACAACTGGGCGCTTTGGAGGGGAGGCTTTTAGAGGCCATGGCCTGGGAGGAGAGCCTGGACAAGGCCCTCGAGACCGAAAAGTGGCTGCGGAGTGATGATGCCGCCGCCCTTAACGACCATGTGAGTGGCGTGAATATCTAGATCAGTCGTCTCATCGGCCTTGCAGAGAAGCTCACCGCACAGCTGGCCGTCATGGGCATGTCGGACGTCAGGTTCTCCCAGGAGGCGAGCATAAACCCCAATGCCAGGCTGACCTTGTTCTTCGAGCGTGTCCTTAACGCCCTGGAGTAGCCCTGCTCCAATCGAGCGACCTATCTGGCCAATGAGTCCCAAAGGCTTTACCGGGGTTCCCTAACCAAGGTGGCGTTCTGGAACCCCAGTGTCGACTTCGCCGACACGCTTGAGATATTGCCAGAGGGAATGGACCTTGCGGTGCTCGAAGAGCGTATCGAGCCCATCATCAGCTGTGTCAACGGGGTCAAGAGGGTGGGGGGCCAGCGCCGGGACTAGCCACCCCATTTCTCCCTGCCGCCGCGAGTTCATGCCCAAGACAATTTATCTTAAGTTAGAACCGTGGCAATCACTGATGTAATATAACTCTGCAGTACTTTAAAATGAAGCATGATATCTTCCTGTTTGATCTGTGCTTGTATATACACACCCTACGCCTAGTTTGATAGGTTGGCTGGCGCGTAAATCCATGTTGTGGCGCTTTGAGGAACGGATCCTTAGTAGCCTGCCGGGGGGCGCTTGCTTCCGGGCAAAGCACCTTGCCGTTCTCGGCGCAGCCACCTGATCTGTTGAGCAGACTCGAAATGGAACAAAGGCGTTGCCAATAGCGGAAGGGTTCCCTTGCGTGCAAGTTCTCCATACAAGGAGCAAGATCATTCAAGGAAGATAACCTTATAAAAAGGAAAATTGCTCAAGGTTTGTGTAACTTAGCTTTCCGTCGCCACGCGGATGGTTCTTGTGGCTGCAGACAGCACCGCCTCGCCTAGCTGATGGCACCAGAGCGTGGCTGATCGACGTCGCCTTCTTCTGTTGAGCTATCGCGATGAAGGAGTCGATGAGTTGGATTCAAAACCGGATTTTCACAGCCTCAGCGCCCCTGCCTGGTGCGCCAAAGACGTCAGCGTTCAGGAACGACACATATGGATCCCTCGATGGAGTCCCTTCTACGATTGGCGGGGCGTGGGGCTGCGAAAAGAGCAGGTCTAGAAGATCAACGCGGTGGGATTTTTACCCAGGTTCGGGCCGCAAACGATGCGTAAAACCCTAGTCCTCCTTTTTGTGTATTTGGTGTTCTTGAGATCTTGAACTAGCTGCGGTGCGTGCCTAATCCAAAAAGTCTGAATCCTTCCTCGGTACGCCTCGGGCCTCCTTTTATATGTCAAAGGGGCTGCCACAGTGGTACACAGGAGGTGGAAAGTATGTACAGTGTACAAGTTTATCTCCTAACATCCTAGGACAAATGTATTTAGTGCGCCGCCTATGTGTCCTCTTGCTTTACTGGGGACGGCAAAGAAGCTCGTCCGTCCGTCGCCGCCTGGCCTCGCTCTGATGCGCGTCCAAGCTGATGAGGCATGCAGCGCCACGCTGTCTGGCTGGCTACTGAGCTAGTGCGGTGGCAGGGGCTTCACGAAGATCTGCATGCCACCACGCAGGTGCTTAGCTAGTTGGCCCTGAAGCTGCGTGCTGCCACGCAGGTGCGTTCCTAGTTGGTAGGCTGGTTGCCATGTCGGAACGGGCGCGGGGCAGCGAAGCTTTGGTAAGTGCGGGCCTGGCCTCGGCCCCGCAGACGCCCCCGGCAAGGGTCTTGCCGGGGTCTCGTGGCCGTCCCCGGCAAGGGTCTTGCCTGGGGGCTTGCGAGCGTCCCAGGCAAGAGCGTCCCTGGCAAGGGTCTTGCCAGGGGTCTTCGGTCATCCCCGGCAAGATCTTGCCGGGGGTCTTCATCTTCTGGTTGTCATCTAAGCTTGAAGGCCTTTGGTTTCCACAAAGATCTGCATGCCACCACGCAAGGCACTCCCGAGCCTTGGTCTTGACGTTGTCGATGGTGTCATAACTCTCAGACTCAAGGGTGGCGGTCCTGCTAGTGTTGGGCAAGTTGCCCCGGCAAGGCTCTTGCCGGGGCCATGCAGGCCATCCCGGCAAGGCTCTTGTCGGGGGAAGCCCATCTTGTCCCTTTGCTCTTTATGCTTCTGGCTTGGGTGCTGCCTCAGCAGCCTTGTATCTTCGCTTCCTCTGCCCTGTCGAGCCTGGCCATATGTGTGGCTACGACTGCCCGTGCACAAGTAATGGGGTACAGAAGGGCCCCTACTTTTGTACACCGACACGCGCCGCCTTTGGTCGTGCCCAGGCGCCCCACGCACCTGATGCTCTTGCCATTGCCACTGCTCTTGCACTGCTGCTGCTCTTGCTTGCTGCACCGCTGCTGCTTTGCTAGTGCTGCCTGCTGCCCCTAGGTACTGCTGCTGCTAATGGCCACGGCTAAGGCCATGGCCGAGAGTGTGTGTGTGTGTGTGTGTGTGTGTGTGTGTGTGTCTGTTGTGTGTTCGTACGTGTGTGATAGGGTCGGCCCTCTTAGTGTTAGGTTAGGATAGTTGTTAATTAGTAGTTTATGTACATATGACATGTGGACCTCACTGTAAAATAAAATGATAAATTAAATTATTAGTGCCTAAGTCTATGATAGTCGGGACCCACCTTTACTGTTCACCTTTTGACCAGTCAAATGTTGATTGGGTCAACTCGGCTGATTGGACCCATCTTGGCCCACTATCAGCCTCTAGTGCACTACTGGGTGCACTAGACCGGGTGCATCTAGCTTTTTATGTGTATTTTCGAATTTAATTTAATTTCCAGTAGTTACAGAATATTGTTTAATCCTTGAAAAATCATAGAAAAATGTCCGTAACTCGGATAAAAAAACTTTGTACATGAAAGTAGCTTAGAACAATGAGAAGAATCCGAATACGCAGTCCCTTCGTCTGCCGCACATCCCTAGCATAGGGAACATGCAATAACCCACCTTCGTTTCATTTGCTCGAAAACGTCAAACGCCGGGAATACTTTCCCGGATGTTTTCCCCCTTCGCCAGTAGCACCTAGTACTGCGTTAGGTCACCCCTACCACCGCGTGTTGCCATGTTATGCTTTGTGATGCTTTGATTGCTCTGTTATTTATTGTGTTCCCCCTCCGTTACTTCTTTTCGGTAGACCCCGAGGCCGCAGTTGAACTGGTGATCGACTACTTCACCATCGAGGATCCGAATCAGTCTGTAGAGCTTCCAAGCAAGCCAACCCCCCTTGTTCATCCCGATATTGCCTACTCTTTCCCTCTGAAAGTGCGTTAAGTTGACTAAAGGGGTTAATAGGCAATTTTTATGAATTCTTCAATGAGGAATTTCAGGGTGAGGAAATTCCTAAGCGAAGAACTACTTGTAGAGGAATAAGTACTCACATGCAGACATGACATAACATAAGCATGGACATCATGATGAATAGGAAACAAACACAGAGTACAGAAAGTGTAAGCATAGGATAAAACAAAACGAACACAAACAGACTGAAGAAATTGAACTGAGGAAATTGAGAATGTCTTCAGTCAAAGTCTTCAAATAGATATGAACAGGTACACAACACAATAATGAAGAAATGAAAGGGTTGAGGAAATAGAACCAGTTAGCTCAATGAAGACAAAGATTTGGTAGACCAGTTCCAACTATTGTGATAGTTGTACGTTTGGTTAGAGTGGCTAGGTATTTAAACCTGAGGACACACAGTCCTCACTGTATTCTCCTTGAACTAAGATCACACAGACCTCGTCCAGTCACTCGTGGTAAGTCTTCAGGTGACTTCCAAACCTTCACAGACTCGGTCACTCGGCGATCCACAATTTCCTCTTGGATGCTCTAGACCATGATGCCTAACCATCTGGAGGATGCAAAGTCCTCAAAGGTAACAAGTGTCTGTTCCACACAGGAACAATCTCTTCAATGATGCTCAATCACTTTGGGTTTGTAGGTGTTTGGTTTGGGGTTTTGGGTTTTCCCTCACTTGATGATTTTCGCTCAAAGTCCTCGGAGGATGGGATGCTCTCAATGACAAGTGTCAGTTTCTCACAAAGCAACCAACCAGCTAGTGGTTGTAGGGGGACGACTATTTATAGCCTAGGGAGCAGCCCGACATGATAAGACATGAATGCCCTTCAATGATATGACCGTTAGGTGAGTAGATATTTTGGGACAGCTGGTGCATAGCACAACAACGGTCGGAAATTTGAGGTTCAAATTCCTTAGGGCTATCATGTTCCTCACTTGTAGGCAATCCGCACTGGCGAACTCCTAACTCGTCAGTCAGGACAAATTCCTTAGATACTAGAAGAACTTCATCTCTGTCACTGAAGAAATTGACTGAACTGTATGAGATTTCCAATGGTTCAGTCAAATGGATTGGTAGGTGTAGGATTTTGAGTTGAGCATCACCTAGAAACCTTTCCTTAGTTTTACCTCGACCCCCTTTAACAGTACGGTGTTTCCTATGACTCAAGAAAGAGAAAATGAAACTACGAAAACAAAAGTCATCATGCTTCATGTTGCTCGTGTGAATATCAAGTCTTCATGGTCACACCAATTTCTTCACTTTCAAAGTCTTCAGAAATCCAAAGTCTTCAGTTGAAGACATTCATTTTTAGGGGTCAAATTTCTCTGTAAATATCAAAGTCCTCATAGACTTATAGTCCCGTGTACACTCACAAACGCATTAGTCCCTTAACCTATAAGTCTTCAATACACCAAAATCACTAAGGGGCACTAGATGCACTTACAATCTCCCCCTTTTGGTGACTGATGACAATATAGGTTAAGTTTTCAACGGGGATAATCATATGAAGTGTAAATATTGATATTGAGGAATTTGATTGCAAGATATAGAAGAACTCCCCCTAAAGATGTGCATAGTGAGGAATTTGCTTTTTAAGCACTGCACATTTTAAGAGTAGAATCATGGAGATCTCCCCCTATATCTTGTAATTCATACACACATTTAACATATGATATGAAGAATTTAAAATGCATGATGAAATATGGTGGCTGATGTAATTCGGCATGCGTGCATTATCATACATGAGGAAATAGCATGTAGAGGAATCATAGCAAAAGTATCACATCACCATCGTACTTAAGTTTACAACTCGATCCAGTAAATCTTCAGAAGAACAAGAGTTGTAACTTAGCAAAAAATGCGCATATAAATAGACCTGCTTGAAGACTAACTCAAATTTCTCCTCCTTTGTCATCGAATGACCAAAAGGGACGAAAAGTGAGGACTAACGCCCCTGAAGAATATCATCACTGAGTCGATGGAGGAGCGCCAGCATTCTCGGGGTCGGTTGTTGAAGTAGGGCCTACCGCAGTGTCGTCCAAATCTTCATGCTCATCCATCTCACGCGATGAAGAATAAGAGCTGGCCACCAAGTGAGGAACCTTGACCTTCTTGAATTTCTTCGAAGGTGGCTGAGACCAGTCAAAGTCCTGCTTGAAGCCCATTACTACCAGTTCAATACTTGAGTGCAGCACCCAATGTCCACGTCTTCATCTTCTTCATTCAATTCTTCAACGCCTGCTTCTTCAGCTGTGAACTGAGGCATAGGCGATGATATAATTGGGGTTGAAGGGATATCATCCGCTTCAATTTCTTCATCCAACTGCTCTAAAGAAGTAGCAGAAGGAACATCTTCATCAGATCCGCTTGGGATCACATAATCCTAACCAAAGGGAACGGGTTCCTTTGATGGCATGCTCGAAACTGGAATAGCATCAATTGGATTCTCAAAAGAGCTTGTCAATTTCTTCGTCTTCTTCGGTGCTGAAGAATTTGATGGAGCAGATGCTTTCCTTTTCTTCACCGTGACTCGCTCCGTAGCCTTGGTTTTCTTCACTTATGATGCAGAAGGAAGAACTGGACCTGCTGTTGGTGCAGGAGGAGCAGAGGAAATTGGTTCAATAACCTTAGGCGCAACCGATGCAGTTGCCCCGGCATTTTCAGTTTCTTCAGGCATAACGGTTGAAGCTTGATCTTGCCTGGCTTGTTCTTCAGTCGCAACACTAGTGGTTGCCCTGGCAGTTTCATCAGAGGCTAGAATGGAGTCATCAGCCCTTGTACTAGCAGTTTCATCAGCAGCCTGATTTTCATCTGCGATGCTGGCATGTTCTTCAGTTAGCTGAGCAGAAGCGTCAGCCTGAGGAAATTCAATGTGCATTTGAGTAGCAACATTGGAGGTGAATGTCTTTGCCAATTTCACAAATCTTACTTTGCCTCCCTTCCAATCTGCATGGTAGGCATCAAATTCATCACTGAGGTTTTTGATTTCAGCTTGAACAGCCACAAGTTCATCAGTTGTCATCTTGACAATTTCTTCTTCAAATAGCGCTCTTTCTCGTACTGTGCTTTCTTCAATTTCCTGGCCTTTCCAAATTTCCATTTTTCTTCGCCTATGAAGGCGGTCAACATGTGACTTTGGCCAGGAGTGAGGTTGAGGTCAGGCATAGGAGTGTTGGGATCCTTGTGCTAGAGGTCAATGAAATCGAGGATCAAGTTTGGATCCAAAAGCAGAGGCACATTTGTGCCTTTGGCTCTAGCGGCCCTTTGTTGCCTGTCTCTGATGATTTCGGCGAGTTCATCATCATCAGCTTCGTCATCAGAGGATAGTACTTGGAAGGCGACCTGCTTCTTTTGAGGACTTGGTCTAGTGCCTCGTCCAGTAGTGGCCTTGGTCTTCAGCAATATGGGGCCTGTTCAGGAATGCAAAGGAGCTGAAGAACTTGCAGAGACTCCTGAGGCAATTGATTTGCCTGTGGTCCTTTGACACGAGGCGATATGCACAGGTGCTGAGGACTTTGCTGGAGGAGCTGAGGGTTTTGGAGCTTGAGGAACTAGGACGGCTTGAGAAATTGGCTGTGAGGGCTTAGCAGAACTAGGCCATGAGGGCATTGAAGAAGAAGCACTGGGCTTATGTGCAGGCTTCTTTGGCATGGCCTTCTTGGGCTTGCTAGCAGAGGCCTCAGCAGTGGCAGCAGCAGTAGCAGAGTCTTCATTGAGTTTCTTCACTGCCTCTTTTTCCATTTTGGCCAGTTTAGCTTGACGCTTGGCCCATTCAGCAGGAAATTCCTCACCTCTTCTGATGCTAGAGGGATCAGTAACTTGGCCTTGTGCCAATGGAGGTATTGGGCATGGAGGGTGTACAACGAATTTCTTCATGTACTTGGGAGTGACATAGCGATATTCCCTCCATTCTCTGGCCCATCTCCTCTCAATCTTCTGAATGCGCACTTTGTGCTCATTCTTTGTTTCATGAGGAGGAGTGCAGTATCCTGCATAGATGTCATCAGGAATCTCAAAAGCAGTGTTGACTTCGAATTTCTTCCCTCCCTTCTGAGGTTTCTTGACATCTGCCATTTTCTTCAGCTGAGGATTTTGAACTATTGAGTTCTCTGAAGAGGTATGCAGTCTTTCTTTGAGGAACGCTGCAAATGAGTTAAGTTGATGAGAACATTGTGATTCAGTAGCAGACATGAGTACCTGTGAACAGAGTATAGGTGCGAAGAATTTGGAGAGGTCATATGCGTTCTCAGAAGTTTTTGCAAATAAGAACAAGTTTGAGGAAATTGACCAGATGTGTTCCAAAGTTGTATAGATTGAAAATGCACACAATTGAGGAATCATGAAGAAAAATGTGGCTTAAAGAAACAAATCAAGAACAAATTTTTGTATGAGGTGTTCAGAGTGTGAAGATTGAAGAATAAACACCTTTTGAAGATTTTGAAGAAATCACTGGACTCAATAGGGGCAGTAAAAGTAACTTTTAATTACCCTTGACAAAGAACACGACGAACTGGGAATGCAGATTGGAAGTTTGTCAGTCCAGATCTTCCACGCCCTAACTTGGCTGAGGAAGATAGCTAAGGCGGCGGCGGAGTGAAGAAATCCGCGGCCGACGCAAGTACGACAACGACGAGGTCGAGGCAGCGAAGCTCTTCCTCACTGGCGACGATGGAAGTAGTGGCGGCGCTAGGTTTTGAGAGCTCGAGCGAGGGAGTGAGGTTAAGCGGAGTAAAAACATACTAAGGAAGGGAAGGGGTTATTTATAGCCACGGTGAAAAACTGCTCGTCCGAAGAAAATGGACGAACGTGCCCCTGACCTTTCTCATCCTTGTGACATGTGTCACCCACGTACAGAGAGGTGGAGATCATGAGTGATTGTGGGTGAATAGATAAGTATTATCATGGGATGTGGAACGGTTTAGGCGGCAACAACCAAAAATTCAGATTAGAATATTTTAAGGTTTCGTTCGCCGAATCTTCAGCTGACAAGGACACAGTGAAGATTTTGAACGAGTTTCAAATAGAACGCACATGAAGAATTTGTGAACAGACTGGGTTGAGTATAGCATAGAGGGGGAAGGGTCCGATCACATTCACTTATCAGAAAGATCAACTTGAAGAAATAGCTATAAGTGAATGTTGTAGAGGACATAAACTCATATAAATATATAGCCAATGAATAAGAACGATGGAGAGAGTGAAGACATTGCAAAGTTGAAGAAATCAACTGAGGAACTTCAAGAAAAACTCAAATTGAAGATTTTCAACTTTTATTGGTGGTGTGACCCATCGTATAAGAATGTCGATTTCAAACACCATGTACAATTGTCGTAGGGCTCTGAGAATTAAATTCTTCATTAACTTCTTCACACTTAGAGGGTTAGCCTTCATTGATTGAAGAAAAACGTTACTTCGTGTGTTGCACATCTAAGTCATCAATTTGCATAAGTGTTAGGATGTGTGTCCTTTTCAAAGGACATTCGAAGATTCTAAGATATTTAGCTCACACCGCAACTTGCTAAATCTCTTCTCATCCAAGGGCTTTGTGAAGATATCGGCTAGTTGTTCTTGAGTCTTCACGTGCTCGATGGAGATGTCGCCCTTTAACACATGATGACGAAGAAAATGATGACGAATCTAAATGTGCTTTGTCTTCGAGTTATGAACTGGGTTGTGAGCAATCTTGATGGCACTCTCATTGTGACAATAGAGTGGCACATTCTTCACATTGATGTCGTAGTCCTTGAGAGTTTGCTTCATCCATAGCAATTGAGGACAACACGAATCAGCAGCAATGTACTTAGGTTCAGCAGTACAAATGGATACGAAGTTATGTTTCTTTGAAGACCAACAAACCAAGGATCGTCCGAGGAAATGGCATGTGCCTGATGTTGACTAGCGGTCCACACGATCACCAGCGTAGTCAGAATCTGAATATCCAATAAGATCAAAAGCCGAGCCCTTGGGATACCATAATCCAAGTGTTGGAGTGTGAGCTAGATATCGAAGAATATGCTTCACAACCTTATGGTGGGATTCCTTTGGTGTAGCTTGAAAATGGGCGCACATGTAAACACTAAGCATAATATCTGGCCTAGATGCACATAAATACAATAAAGAGCCAATCATGGAGCGGTATACCTTCTGATCAAAGTCAATACCATTTTCATCAGTGCATAGATGGCCATTTGTTGGCATAGGGATTTTGACGCCTTTGCAATCTTGCATGCCGAATTTCCTCAACACATCCTTGAGGTATTTCTCCTGAGATATGAAGATGCCATTTTGTTGTTGACGAATCTGAAGACCTAAGAAGAATTTGAATTCTCCCATCATAGACATTTGATATTCTTCACTCATCATATAGGCAAATTCATCACTATAACGTTGGTTAGTACAGCCAAAAATGATATCATCAACATATATTTGACACACGAATAATTCATCATCATAAGTTTTGGTGAAAAGAGTTGGGTCAAGTGAACCGGGTTTGAAGCCTTTCTTCATGAGGAATTCCTTCAAAGTGTCATACCATGCCCGAGGGGCCTGCTTGAGGCCATAGAGGGCCTTATTGAGTCTGAAGACTTTGTCAGGATGCTTTGGGTCCTCAAAACCTAGGGGTTGAGCAACATATACTTCTTCCTCAAGCTTACTATTGAGGAATGCACTTTTCACATCCATTTGATATAAGATGATATTATGATGGTTAGCATAAGCAAGTAATATGTGAATAGCCTCAAGTCTAGCAACAGGTGCAAAAGTTTCATCGAAATCAATTCCTTCAACCTGTGTGTAGCCTTGAGCTACAAGTCGTGCCTTATTCCTTACCACAAGCCCATTTTCATCTTACTTGTTCCGGTAGATCCATTTTGTGTCGATGATATTGTGCTTGCGAGGGTCTGGTCGCTTGACAAGTTCCCACAAATTGTTGAGCTCGAACTGATGTAATTCCTCTTGCATCGCTTGAATCCACTCAGGCTCCAGAAATGCTTCATCTACCTTAGTGGGCTTTGTGATAGAGACGAAAGCAAAGTGCCCACAAAAGTTAGACAAATATGAAGCTTTTGAGAATGTGAGAGGACCTGGTGCTTTCATGTCCTTGATGATTCTCTCAATCTGCACTTCATTAGCAACGCGATGATGAGCTGGTTGACGATGAGGAATTTGCTCAGCATTTTCTTCAGAGCCATTTTCTTCAGGTGCACCAGCATGATGTTCTTCATGTTCTGGAATGACTTCTTCAGTAGATTCTTCGGTAGGAACGACATACTCAGTAGCCTTGAACTTAATGGATTCCTCAGGTGGTATTTCATCTAGCAGAGGAGGTAGGTGCTCTCTTTGCGAGCGATTAGTTTCACCGAACCGCACATCTACAGTTTCAACAACCTTGTGGTGATAGGTGTTGAAGACTCTGTAGGTGTGCGAGTCCTTACCATAACCAAGCATAAAACCTTCATGTGCTTTTGGTACAAATTTAGAATTGTGATGAGGATCTCTAATCCAACATTTAGCATCGAAGACTTTGAAATAACTCACATTGGGTTTCTTGTCAGTGAGGAGTTCATATGAGGTCTTTCTGAAGAATTTGTGAAGATATACCCTGTTGATGATGTGGCACGCAGTATCAATTGCCTCAGGCCACAAGCGAGGAGGCGTCTTGTACTCATCAAGCATAGTGCGGGCCATCTCAACAAGAGTCCTGTTCTTGCTCTCCACGATGCCATTCTGCGGAGGAGTATAAGGAGAAGATAACTCATGAGTAATACCAAGTTCATCAAGATAGTCATCAAGATCAGTGTTCTTGAACTCAGTTCCATTGTCACTTCTGATGTGCTTGATCTTTACAGGTTGAAGCCCTCGAAGAAAATCGTTTGAAGACTTCCTGCACATCAGTTTTGTAAGTGATGATATGTACCCATGTATAACGAGAATAGTCATCAACAATGACAAAGCCATATAGAGATGCAAAATTTGTAAATGTGGCATAATGAGTAGGGCCAAAGAGATCCATGTGAAGCAATTCAAATGGATGAGTGGTAGTCGTGATGGTCTTTGAGGGATGCTTGGCCTTGGTCATCTTTCCGGCCTCACAAGCTGCACACAAATGGTCCTTGAGGAATTTGACACCCTCGATGCCAATTACATGCTTCTTCTTCAAGAGTGTGTGCAAGTTCCTCATGCCAGTACGACCAAGTCATCGATGCCATAGCCAGCCTTTTGAAGCTTTTGCAAGTAGACATGTAGCAGGTTGTGGTCCTGTAGAGAAATCAACAATATACAAATCTCCTCTCCTAAAGCCTTCGGAGACTTTGGAATTGTCAGCTTCCATGATCACAACACAATGATACTTGCCAAAGACAACAACCATATCAAGATCACAAAGCATTGAGACAGACATGAGGTTGAACCCTAAGGACTCGACAAGCATGACTTTGTCCATGTGTCGATCCTTTGAGATTGCAACCTTACCTAGACCCAATACCTTGCTTTTGCCTTTGTCAACGTAGCTGATATGCTTCAGATGCGATGGAGATAAAGCAGTATCCATCACTAAGCTCCTGTCACCGGTCATGTGATTTTTACATCCACTATCGAGGACCTACTCAATGGCTTTGGGTTGATCATCCTTCAGATGAATTAGTGAAGCTTACGAACTCATATACTTCATCAGTGAAGAATATGACATCAAATTCATCAAATCAATTTCATCAAGCGATAGAGCAGGTAAAGTAGTATGAGGATGTGAGAAATAAAAATTCATTTCTTCATGATTAGCTTGCGTCCTTTCAAGCATATTCAGGTCTCCAACAGGTTCTTTAGACGTTTAGGTTCGTCTGGAGACCTGACCCTGCATAAGAAGTTAGTTCTTTTTCTTCACCACCCACATCTGAAGGGGTGGCAAAGAGTTCATCATTCTACAAGCTCCATAAGGGCATAGATGCCAATCCACTTCGTTTCACATAAGAGGGGCTAGGGTAAGCATATGAGTAAGTAGAGAAATTCTTCGAGGATTTATGAACATAATGATTTGAAGAATAATGCACATATCCATAATCCTTAGCCTTTCCCTGCATAACAGAGGTGTTAGCACGAGGATGTTCATATGAGGACTTTGATCCATGTGAGGAATGTGGTCCATATGAGGACTTGGATCCATATGAAGACTTTGGTCCATATGAAGAATTTGATCTAGGGTTCCTATTCTTCATAGGTGGTGTCATGATGACATTCACCTAAAGACTTTCAAGGCACCTTTTGGGAACCTAGATTTTCTTCATAGGAGGGCTGTTCCTGCAGTTAGTGCCAACATATCTAGCAAATACTTCACCATTCTGATTTTTGAACAGTTTATAGTTGGAGTCAAATGACTCATCAGAAGAATATGAAGATTCACATGTAAAGCTAGATAAAGTAGATGGATCCACTGAAGGTCCTTTCACAGCAACCCATGATGTTTTGGGATACTGCTCAGGTTTCCAGTAGGCCCCATCATCATTGAGTTTCCTCTCAAAGGCAATACCCTATTTTCTAGGGTTCCTATTGAGGATCTGCTTCTTAAGCACATCACAAAGAGCCTAATGCCCTTTGAGGATTTTGTACATGCCTGTCACATACAATTCCTTCAGCCCTACATGGTCGGTGATACTAGCAGCATCCTTAGATGAGGAGTTAGTGATAGCAGAGACAAGTGAAGAATTTGCAGGAATAGAAGCATTTGAACTTTCATGTGAAGAATTAGCAGATTCACGTTCAATGCACTTCAAACATGGAGGAATAAATTCTTCCTGAGTGGCGCTAATTTGTTGAGCAAGTAATGAATCACGCTACTTCTGAAGATCTTCATAACTCACTCTTTAACTTCTCAAGATCTTTCTTTCTTTGAAGAAATTCATAAGAAAGCTTCTCATGATCAGATAAGAGAGTGTTATGATGACTATGAAGATTATCAAACTTAGTTTGAAGTCTCTAAAGATTTTCAGTCAAAGTTTTAGTGTGATCCATTTCTTCACCCAACATATCATCACTTTTGTCTAGCATATTTTGAACCTTTTCAAGAGCCTTTTGTTGTTTCACAGCAATCTTAGCAAGTTTAGAATAACCAGGCTTGAGGTTTTCATCAGATTCATCCTCACTTGATTCAGAGGAGGGATATTTGAGTACCTTTGCACCTTTTGCCATGAAGCAATATGTGGGAGCGTAGTCATCATCGCCATCATCAGTGGTGTTGGGGAGGTCCTTTTGCTCAGAGTTGAAGATGGACTTGCTGACAAACACGGTAGCGAGGGCTAGGCTCACCACACCAGAGTCCGACTCCTCATATTCCTCCTCTTCCTCATTTTCCTCAGATTCAGCCTCAGAGTCCATTTCCTTGCCAATGAATGCCCGAGCCTTCTTGGAGCTGCTCTTCTTGTGAGATGAAGACCTTGAAGGTTTTGATGAAGAGGACTTTGAAGATTTCTTCTTCTTCTTTGAATCATCAGAACTGTAGTCCTTGTACTTCTTCTTCTTTGATTCCTTTTCCCACTGAGGACAATCTTGAATGTAGTGACCGGGTTTCTTGCATTTGTTGCAAAGTATCTTCTTGTAATCATAGGATGAGGAATCTGATCTTAAGTCATCACTTCTTGAGGATTTCCAAAACGACCACGTCTTGTGAACTTCTGGAATTTCCTCACGAGCATTGCTAGCTCCTGGCTCAGTTCTTCAGGATCACCAAGGCTGTTACCAGAATCCTCACCTTCAGATTCAGACACTGCCTTGGCCTTCAGAGCTCGTGATCTGCCGTAGCTCGGTCCATAGAGATCTCTCTTCTTAGCAAGATGGAACTCATGAGTGTTTAGCCTCTCAAGGATATCAGCAGGATCAAGTGACTTGTAGTCTCCACGTTCTTGTCTCATCAGTGCAAGGGTGTCAAATGAGGAATCAAGCGACCGAAGCAATTTCTTCACCACCTCGTGGTTGGTGATGTCAGAGGAACCAAGTGCTTGAAGCTCATTTGAAATGTTAGTGAGGCGATCGAAGGTTTGCTGAACATTTTCGTTGTCAAGTCTTCTGAAGCGGTTGAAGAGATTGCGAAGAATGTCAACTTGAGAGTCACGCTGGGTTGAGACTCCTTCATTGACCTTGGACTGCCTGTCCCAGATAAGTTTTGCTGTCTCCAAAGCACTCACTCTGCCATACTGCCCTTTGCCCAGATGGCCACATATGATGTTCTTCGCTTGAGAGTCGAGTTGCTTGAACTCTTCACATCAGCAGCGTTGATTGTAGGAGTGACAGACGGAACGCCATTTTCCACAACGTACCAGAGATCGTTGTCAATTGCCTTAAGATGCATTCACATCTTATTGTTCCAGTAGGGGTAGTTCGTCCCATCGAAGGTAGGACACCCAGCAGAGACCTTGATCATACATGCGGTCAACATAACTAAAACTCTAGGCGATTAAACCAAAATCAGACAGAACAAGGGAGTACCTTGCTCTCATACCAATTGAAAGTGCATTAAGTCGTCTAGAGGGGGGTGAATAGGCGATTTTTATGAATTATTCAATGAGGAATTTCAGGGTGAGGAAATTCCTAAGTGAAGAACTACTTTCAGCGGAATAAGTACTCAGATGCAGACATGACATAACATAAGCTTGGACATCATGATGAATAGGAAACAAACACAGAGTACAGAAAGCGTAAGCACATGATATAACAGAATGAAGACAAACAGACTGAAGAAATTGAGCTGACGAAATTGAGAATGTCTTCAGTCAAAGTCTTCAAACAGATATGAACAGGTACACCACACAGTAATGAAGAAATGAAAGGGTTGAGGAAATAGAACCAGTTAGCTCGATGAAGACAAAGATTTGGTAGACCCGTTCCAACTGTTGTGGCAGTTGTACGTCTGGTTAGAGCGGCTAGGTATTTAAACCTGAGGACACACAGTCCCGGACACATAGTCCTCACCATATTCACCTTGAACTAAGGTCGCATAGACCTCGTCCAATCACTCGTGGTAAGTCTTCAGGTGACTTCCAAACCTTCACAGACTCGGTCACTCGGCGATCCATAATTTCCTCTTGGATGCTCTAGACCATGACGCCTAACCGTCTGGAGGATGCATAGTCCTCAAAGGTAACAAGCGTCGGTTCCACGCAGGAACAATCTCTTCAGTGATGCTCAATCACTTTGGGTTTGTAGGTGTTTGGTTTGGGGTTTTGGGTTTTTCCTCACTTGATGATTTTCGCTCAAAGTCCTCAGAGGATGGGATGCTCTCAATGACAAGTGTCAGTTTCTCGCGGAGTAGCCAACCAGATAGTGGTTGTAGGGGGTAGCTAGTTGTAGCCTCGGGAGTAGGCCAACATGATAAGACATGAATGCCCTTCAATGATATGACCGTTAGGTGAGTAGATATTTTGGGACAGCCGGCGCATAGCACAGCAACGGTCAGAAATTTGAGGTTCAAATTCCTCAGGGCTATCATGTTCCTCACTTGTAGGCAATCTGCACTGGCAAACTCCTAACTCCTCAGTCAGAACAAATTCCTCAGAGACCAGAAGAACTTCGTCTCTGTCACTGAAGAAATTGATCGAACTGTATGAGACTTCCAATGGCTTCACTCGAAGGGATTGGTAGGTGTAGGATTTTGAGTTGAGCATCACCTGGAAACCTTTCCTTAGTTTTACCTCGACCCCCTTTAACAGTACGGTGTTTCCTATGACTCAAGAAAGAGAAAATGAAACTACTAAAACAAAAGTCTTCATGCTTCATGTTCCTCATATGAATATCAAGTCTTCATGGTCACACCAATTTCTTCACTTTCAAAGTCTTCAGAAAGTCTTTAGAAATCCAAAGTCTTCAGTTGAAGACATTCATTTTTACGGGTCGACTTTATTTATAAATATCAAACTCCTCATAGACTTATAGTCCCGTGTACACTCACAAACACATTAGTCCCTTAACCTATAAGTCTTCAATGCACCAAATCACTAAGGGGCACTAGATGCACTTACACCCTCTACTACTTGCATTAGAGTAGTGTTATTGTTTCATCGGTTTGATCCTATACTGATGCATAGCCTATCCTGGTTACTACTGTTGATACCTTTACCTGCAATCCCAAATGCTTAGTATATGTTGCTAGTTTATCATTAGTGGCCTTACACTCTTCTCCGTCTACCATGCTATACTATCGTGTCGTGATCACTCTGGAGGTGATCACAGGTATATACTATACTATTACATGATTATGTTGGTAATTCGGAGATGGGGGCTGAAGGGGCAGGTGGTTCTATCCAGGTAGTGATGGGCCTAGGTTCCCGACAGCCCCCTGATGGTTACTTTGTGGCAGAGCGATAGGACAGGTTGCGACCACCTAGGAGACAGGTGGGCCTGGTCCCTGGTCGGCGTCCGCAGATACTTCAAATAACAAGCTTAACGAGATCTGGATATTTGATCTGAGTCTGGCCACTGGCCTATACGCACTAACCAACTATGCGGGAACAATTATGGGCACTCGACGTCGTGGTATCAGCTGAAGCCTTCTTGACGTCAGCGACTGAGTGGCGCGCCGGGTTGGACCGCATAACGCAACTTCCTTTGTAATGGAGATTGCTAGGTCTGCTCACCGGCCGCGTACTCAACGTGTGATAGGCCCAGACCCCTGCGCGCTTAGGATTTAGACCAACGTGCAGACCTCTCTATTGTGCCTTGATAGGGCTGCATCGTGCTGATCTTCCGAGGCTGGGCATGACCCAGGAAAGTGTGCCCGGCCAAAGGGGTCGAGCGTGTTGAGTAATGTGGTGCACCCCAGCAGGGAAGTTTATCTATTCGAATGGTCGTGTCCCTCGGTAAAAGGACGACCTGGAGTTGTATTCTAACCATATGACAACTAGAACTGGATACTTAATAAAACAGACCTCTTACAAGCTCTAGAGACAACCCGGTGATCGCTTTCCCACAGGGCGATGAGGGGAGGATCGCCGGGTAGGATTATGCTATGCATTGCTACTTGATGCTACACTTTCTACTCTCTCTCCTACATGCTTCAAGATGGAGGCAGCCAAAAGCGTAGTTTTCGATAGGACCAGCTCTCCCCCTCTTATTCTAGCATTATGCAGTTCAGTCCACATATACTACCCATTTCATTGATACCTATGCATATGTAGTGTAGATCCTTGCTTGCGAGTACTTTGGATGAGTACTCACGGTTGCTTTGCTCCCTCTTTTCCATTTTTCTCCGATGTCGCAACCAGATGATGGAGTCCAGGAGCCAAAGGACCCCAATGATGTTTCTACGTGAAGTTTGGCTTTGAGGAGTAGTTAGGAGGATCCCAGGTAAGAGGCATGTGACTCTTTCGATCTGTATCCCAGTTTGTGCTAGCCATCTTATGGCACCTTGTTTAACTTATGTCTCTACTCAGACATTGTTGGTTCTGCTGACTTGTTTATGTTTGAGCACTTGTATTAGAGCCCTCGAGGCCCCTGGCTTGTAATACAAAGCTTTTATTATTTTAAATTGTGTCTAGAGTTGTGTTGTGATATCTTCCCGTGAGTCCTTGATCTTGATCGTACACATTTGCGTGTATGATTAGTGTACGGTCAAATTTGGGGGCATCATGGCACCTCTACAAATCCCTACTTCCCTCCATGAAGGGCCTTTCTTTTACTTTATGCAATTTCTAGTTTTTGAATTTGAGTCTCCATCTTCTCTTATAAAAGCACCAACTAGGAGGCACTGTGATCGTACTTGAGCATTGGGTGTAGTTAATATTCGAGTGTGTTTCATGAATGGATCGATGATTGAGCATAATGGGCTAGGGATATCTTATTTTAGCATTGATATTTTGAAAGAGATGGTTGCTTCTTGGTATGCTTGAGTATTTAAGTTATCATGTCAAAACTAGACTATTGCTTTGAAAAATATAAAAGTCCAAATGTCCATGCTATAAAGAAAAGAATATGAGATGACATGTTAGGCAGCATTCCACATCAAAAAATTGTTTTTATCACTTACCTACTCGTGGACGAGCAGGAGTTAAGCTTGGGGATGCTGATGCCTCCAATGTATCTATAATTTTTGATTGTTCCATGCTGTTATATTATCAATCTTGGATGCTTTATAATCATTTTAAAGCCATTTTATATCATTTTTTGGTACTAACCTATTGACATAGTGCCAAGTGCCAGTTGTTGTTTTCTGCATGTTTTTTACATCGCAGGAAATCAATACCAAATGGAGTCCAAATGCAATGAAACTTTACGAAGATTTTTGATGGATCAGAAGACACCTAATGGGCCAAGGCAGCGCCTGGGGGTGCTCCAAGGGGAGCACAACCCACCAGGGCGCGCCAGGAGGCCCAGGCGCGCCCTGGTGGGTTGTGCCCACCTCGGGTGCCCCCCTGGACTGCCTCTTTGCTCTATAAATACCCCAATATTCCAGAAACCCTAGGGGAGTCGATGAAAATCAATTCCTGCCGCCACAGAGTCCAGAACCGCCAGATCCAATCTAGACACCATCACAGAGGGGTTCACCACTTCCGTTGGTGCCTCTCCGATGATGCGTGAGTAGTTCTTTGCAGACCTTCGGGTCCGTAGTTAGTAGCTGGATGGCTTCCTCTCTCTCGTTTGATTCTCAATACAATGGTCTCTTGGAGATCCATATGATGTAACTCGTTTTGCAGTGTGTTTGTTGGGATCAGATGAACTTTGACTTTATGATCAGATCTATCTTTTTATATCCATGAAAGTTATTTGAGTTTCTTTGATCTCTTATATGCATGATTGCTTATAGCCTCATATTTCTTCTCCGATATTTGTGTTTTGTTTGGCCAACTTGACCTATTTATCTTGCAATGGGAAGAGGTGCTTTGTAGTGGGTTCGATCTTACATTGCTTGATCCCAGTGACAGAAGGGGAACCGACACGTATGTATCATTGCTACTAAGGATAAAACGATGGGGTCTATCTCTACATAGATAGATCTTGTCTACATCATGTCATCATTCTTATTGCATTACTTCGTTTCCCCATGAACTTAATACACTAGATGCATGCTGGATAGTTGTCGATGTGTGGAGTAATAGTAGTAGATGCAGGCAGGAGTCGGTCTACTAATCTTGGACGTGATGCCTATGTAATGATCCTTGCCTAGATATCGTCATGATTATTTGAAGTTCTATCAATTGCCCAACAGTAATTTGTTTACCCCACCGTTTGCTATTTTTTCTCGAGAGAAGCCACTAGTGAAACCTACGGCCCACGGGTCTCTTTATCATATTATTTGCCTTTGCGATCTAGTTTTCCTTTGCTTTTATTTTTAGATCTATTAAACCAAAAATACAAAAATATCTTCCCGCAATTTATTCTTATTTATTTTATTTGGCGTTCAATCTATCAATCTAGAACGGTTCTTGCTAGAAGCCCGTAGCAGCCACGTAAAACTTGCAACAACAAAGTAGAAGACGTCTAACTTGTTTTTGCACGGCATGTTGTGATGTGATATGGTCAAGACGTGATGAGATATAAATTGTTGTATGAGATGATCATGTTTTGTAAAAAGTTACCGCCAACTGGCAGGAGCCTTATGGTTGTCGCTTTATTGTATTAAATGCAATCGCCATGTAATTACTTTAATTTATCACTAAGCGGTACCGATAGTCGTAGAACCAATAGTTGGCGAGACGACAACGATGCTACGATGGAGATCAAGATGTCAAGCCGGTGATGATGGAGATCTTGACGGTGCTTTGGAGATGGAGATCAAAGGCACAAGATGATGATGGCCATATCATGTCACATATTTTGATTGCATGTGATGTTTATCTTTTATGCATCTTATTTTGCTTAGTATGGCGGTAGCATTATAAGATGACCCCTCACTAAATTTCAAGGTATAAGTGTTCTCCCTGAGTATGCACCGTTGCTACAGTTTGTCGTGCCGAGACACCACGTGATGATCGGGTGTGATAAGCTCTACGTTCACATACAATGGGTGCAAGCCAGTTTTGCACGTGCAGTATACTCGGGTTAAACTTGACCAGCCTAGCATATGCAGATATGGCCTCGGAACACTGAGACCAGAAGGTCAAACGTGAATCATATAGTAGATATGATCAACATAGTGATGCTCACCATTGAAAACTACTCTATCTCACGTGATGATCGGACATGGTTTAGTTGATATGGATCACGTGATCATTTAGATGACTAGAGGGATGTCTATCTAAGTGGGAGTTCTTTAGTAATATGATTAACTGAACTTTAATTTATCATGAACTTAGTACCTGGTAGTTTTTTTTGCATATCTATGTTGTTGTAGATCAATGGCCTGTGCTACCGTTCCCTTGAATTTTAATGCATTCCTAGAGAAAGCTAAGTTGAAATATGATGGTAGCAACTACATGAACTAGGTCCGTAACTTGAGGATTATCCTCATTGCTGCATAGAAGAATTACTTCCTGGAAGCACCACTAGGTGCAAGACCCGCTGCAGGAGCAACTCCGGATGTTATGAACGTCTGGCAGAGCAAAGCTGATGACTACTCAATAGTTCGGTGTGCCATACTTTACGACTTAGAATCGGACTTCAAAGACGTTTTGAACATCATGGAGCATATGAGATGTTCCAGGAGTTGAAGTTAATATTTCAAGCAAATGCCCGAGTTGAGAGATATGAAGTCTCCAACAAGTTCTACAGCTGCAAAATGGAGGAGAATAGTTCTGTCAGTGAACACATACTCAGAATGTCTGGGTACCATAACCACTTGACTCGGCTGGGAGTTAATCTTCCGGATGATAGTGTCATTGACAGAGTTCTTCAATCACTCCCACCAAGCTATAAAGGCTTCGTGATGAACTATAATATGCAAGGGATGAACAAGACGATTCCCGAGCTCTTCGCGATGCTAAAGGTTGTGGAGGTAGAAATCAAGACGGAGCATCAAGTGTTGATGGTTAAAAAGACCACTAGTTTCAAGAAAAAGGGCAAAGGGAAGAAGGGGGACTTCAAGAGGAACAGCAGGCAAATTGCTGCTGAAGGGGAGAAGCCCAAGTCTGGACCTAAGCCTGAAACTAAGTGCTTCTACTGCAAAGGGACTAGTCAATGGAAGCGGAACTGCCCCAAATATTTGGCAGATAAGAAGGATGGCAAAGTGAAAGGTATATTTGATATACATGTTATTGATGTGTACCTTACTAATGCTCGTAGTAGCGCCTGGGTATTTGATACTGGTTCTGTTGCTCATATTTGCAACCTGAAACAGGGGCTACAAATTAAAAGAAGATTGGCTAAGGACAAGGTGATGATGTGCGTGGTAAATGGTTCCAAAGTCGATGTGATCGCCGTCGGCACGCTACCTCTACATCTACCATCGGGATTTGTTTTAGACCTAAATAATTGTTATTTGGTACCAGCGTTGAGCATGAACATTATATCTGGATCTTGTTTGATGCGAGACGGTTATTCATTTAAATCGAAGAATAATGGTTGTTCTATTTATATGAGTAATATCTTTTATGGTCATGCACCCTTGATGAGCGGTCTATTTTTGTTGAATCTCGACTGTAATGATACACATATTCATAATATTGAAGCCAAAAGATGTAGAGTTAATAATGATAGTGCAACTTATTTGTGGCACTGTCATTTAGGTCATATTGGTGTAAACCACATGAAGAAACTCCATGCTGATGGGCTTTTGGAATCACTTGATGCTTGCGAACCATGCCTCATGGGCAAGATGACTAAGACTCTGTTCTCTGGAACAATGGAGCGAGCAACTGACTTATTGGAAATAATACATACTGATGTATGCGGTCCGATGAGTGTTGAGGCTTGCAGCGGGTATCGTTATTCTCTGACCTTCACAGAATATTTGAGCAGATATGGGTATATCTACTTAATAAAACATAAGTCTAAAACATTTGAAAAGTTCAAAGAATTTCAGAGTGAAGTGGAAAATCATCGTAACAAGAAAATAAAATTTCTACGATCTGATCGTGGAGGTGAATATTTGAGTTATGAGTTTGGTCTTCATTTGAAACAATGTGGAATAGTTTCGCAACTCACGCCACCTGGAACACCACAGCGTAATGGTGTGTCCGAACATCGTAACCGTACTTTATTAGATATGGTGCGATCTATGACGTCTCTTACCGATTTACCACTATCGTTTTGGGGTTATGCTTTAGAGACAGCTACATTCACATTAAATAGGGCACCATATAAATCTGTTGAGATGACACCATATGAACTGTGGTTTAGCATGAAACCTAAGTTGTCATTTCTTAAATTTTGGGGCTGCGATGCTTATGTGAAAAAGCTTCAACCTGATAAGCTCGAACCCAAACCGGAGAAATGCATCTTCATAGGATAGCGAAAGGAGACTGTTGGGTATACCTTCTATCACAGATCCAAAGGCAAGATATTCGTTGCTAAGAATGGATCCTTTCTAGAGAAGGGGTTTCTCTCGAAAGAAGTGAGTGGGAGGAAAGTAGAACTTGATGAGGTGATTGTACTTCTCCAGAGTTGCAAAGTAGTTCATCATAGAAATCAGTTCCAATGATTCCTACACAAATTAGTGAGGAAGCTAATGATGATGATCATGAAACTTCAGATCAAGTTACTACCAAAACTCGGAGGTCAACCAGAGTACGTTCTGCACCAGAGTGGTATGGTAATCCTGCTCTGGAAGTCATGTTACTAGACCATGACGAACCTACAAACTATGAGGAAGCGATGATGAGCCTGGATTCCGCGAAATGGCTTGAGGCCATGAAATCTGAGATGGGATCCATGTATGAGAACAAAGTGTGGACTTTGGTTGACTTGCCCGATGATCGGAAGCCATAGAGAATAAATGGATCTTCAAGAAGAAGACTGACTCTGACGATAATGTTACTGTCTATAAAGCTCGACTAGTTGTGAAAGGTTTTCGACAAGTTCAAGGAGTTCAATACAATGAGACCGTCTCACCATAGCAATGATTAAGTCTGTCCGAATCATGTTAGCAATTGCCGCATTTTATGATTATGAAATTTGGCAAATGGATGTCAAAACTGCATTCCTTAATGGATTTCTTAAAGAAGAGTTGTATATGATGCAACCAGAAGGTTTTGTCGATCCTAAAGGTGCTAACAAAGTGTGCAAGCTTCAGCGATCCATTTATGGACTGGTGCAAGCATCTCAGAGTTGGAATATACGCTTTGATAGTGTGATCATAGCATACGGTTTTATACAGACTTTTGGAGAAGCCTGTATTTACAAGAAAGTGAGCGGGAGCTCTGTAGCATTTCTAATATTATATGTGGATGACATATTGTTGATTGGAAATAATACAAAATTTCTGTATAGCATAAAAGGATACTTGAATAAGAATTTTTCAATGAAAGACCTCAGTGAAGCTGCTTATATATTGGGCATCAAGATCTATAGAGATAGATCAAGATGCTTAATTGGACTTTTACAAAGCACATACCTTGATAAAGTATTGAAGAAGTTCAAAATGGATCAGTCAAAGAAAGGGTTCTTGCCTGTGTTACAAGGTGTGAAATTGAGTCAGACTCGATGCCCGACCACTGCAGAAGATAGAGAGAAAATGAAAGTCATTCTCTATTCCTCAGCCATAGGTTCTATCATGTATGCAATGTTGTGTACCAGACCTGATTTATGCCTTGCTATAGGTTTAGCAGGGAGGTACCAAAGTAATCCAGGAGTGGATCACTAGACAGTGGTCAAGAACATCCTGAAATACCTCAAAAGGACTAAGGATATGTTTCTCATTTATGGAGGTGACAAAGAGCTCGTCGTAAATGGTTACGTCGATGCAAGCTTTGACACTGATCCGGATGACTCTAAGTCACAAACCGGATACATATTTATATTGAATGGTGAGCTGTCAGTTGGTGCAGTTCCAAGCAGAGCGTCGTGGCAGGATCTATGTGTGAAGCAGAGTACATAGCTGCTTCAGAAGCAGCAAATGAAGGAGTCTGGATGAAGGAGTTCATATCTGATCTAGGTGTAATACCTAGTGCATCGGGTCCAATGAAAATCTTTTGTGACAATACTAGAGCAATATCCTTGGCAAACGAATCCAGATTTCACAAGAGAACCAAACACATCAAGAGATGCTTCAATTCCATCCGCGATCAAGTCAAGGAGGGAGACATAGAGATTTGCAAAATACATAGGGATCAGAATGTTGCAGACCCATTGACTAAGCCTCTTCCACGAGCAAAACATGATCAACACCAAGACTCCATGGGTGTTAGAATCATTACTATGTAATCTAGATTATTGACTATAGTGCAAGTGGGAGACTGAAGGAAATATGCCCTGGAGGCAATAATAAAGTTGTTATTTATATTTCCTTATATCATGATAAATGTTTTTTATTCATGCTAGAATTGTATTAACTGGAAACTCAGTACATGCGTGAATACATAGACAAAACAGAGTGTCCCTAGTATGCCTCTACTTGACTAGCTCATTAATCAAAGATGGTTAAGTTTACTGACCATAGACATGTGTTGTCATTTGATGAACGGGATCACATCATTAGAGAATGATGTGATGGACAAGACCCATCCATTAGCTTAGCATTATGATCGTTTAGTTTTATTGCTATTGCTTTCTTCATGACTTATACATATTCCTCTGACTATGAGATTATGCAACTCCCAAATACCGGAAGAACACCTTGTGTGATATCAAACTTCACAACATAACTGGTGATTATAAAGATGCTCTATAGGTGTCTCCAAAGGTGTTTGTTGGGTTGGCATAGATCTAGATTAGGATTTGTCACTCCGTGAATCGGAGAGGTATCTCTGGGCCTTCTCGGTAATGCACATCACTATAAGCCTTGCAAGCAATGTGACTAATGAGTTAGTTGCAGGATGATGCATTACAGAACGAGTAAAGAGACTTGCTGGTAACAAGATTGAACTAGGTATGATGATACCGATGATCGAATCTCGGGCAAGTACCATACCGATGACAAAGGGAAAAACGTGTGTTGTTATGCGGTTTGACCGATAAAGATCTTCGTAGAATATGTAGGAGCCAATATGAGCATCCAGGTTCCGCTATTGGTTATCGACCGGAGATGTGTCTCGGTCATGTCTACATAGTTCTCGAACCCGTAGGGTCCGCACGCTTAACGTTCAATGACGATTTGTATTATGAGTTATGTGTTTTGGTGACCGAAGTTTGTTCGAAGTCCCAGATGAGAACACGGTCATGACGAGGAGTCTCGAAATGGTTGAGAGGTGAAGATTGATATATTGGAAGGTTATATACTGACACCGGAATGGTTTCGATAAGGTTCGGGGATTTTTTGGAGTACCAGGAGGCTACCGGAATCCCTCGGGAAAGCTAATGGGCCTATTGGGCCATAGTGGAGAGAGGGAGGCTGCCACAGGAGGTGCTCCCCAAGCCCAATCTGAATTGGACAAGGGGTGGGGGCGCAACCCCCCTTTCCTTATCCCTCTCCCCCTTTCCCCTCTCCGTTGGAAGGAAGGGGCGCATCCTACTTGGACTGGGAGTCCAAGTAGGACTCCCCCCTTGGCGCGCGCCCTCTTGGGCCGGCCACCTCCTCCTCACTTCCTTTATATACGTGGGCAGGGGGCACCCCAAAGGCACAATAGTTGTTTTCTTAGCCATGTGAGGTGCCCTCCTCCACAGTTTACTCCTCCGGTCATAGCGTCGTAGTGCTTGGGCGAAGCCCTGCGCAGATCACATCACCATCACCGTCATCACGCCATCGTGCTGACAGAACTCTCCCACGACCCTCTACTGGATCAAGAGTTCGAGGGACATCATCGAGCTGAACATGTGCTGAACACGGAGGTGTCGTGCGTTCCGTACTTGGATCGGTTGGATCATGAAGACATTCGACTACATCAACCGCGTTAACATAATGCTTCCGCTTTCGGTCTACGAGGGTACATGGACACACTCTCCCCGTCTCGTTGATATGCATCTCCTAGATAGATCTTGCGTGATCGTAGGAAAAAATTTGAATTGCTACGTTCCCCAACAGTAGTGTCGCGTTAGCAGCATCCTGCAGTAGTGATTCTCCAAAAATTTGTGTTGGGCACCCCTGAACTGGTTGGTTAAGCTAAGCAACAACTTGGAGAGTTGAAAGATAAAAGCTTTGCCTAACTTAGTTCATTCCAAAGGGATATGTTTTGTGTATGTGTGTTGAAGAAAGATGATGTCTTCACCGATCGCGTACAGTTGTTGGATCTATTGTCTTATCGAATCTTTGGTTTGAGGTCGGGCTATCATCAAATCAAAATCAGAACCAACGTTTTTGTAATGTTGTCTTACTCGTGGTTGTTCCTCGAGCATGCACCATTATATCTTTTGGTCTGACCAATGCTATCACCTTGTTCACATAATCATGGAATTTACCTTCATGGAAATTTTGATGAATTGTTGTTGAGCCCATCGGTAACATCCTATCATCCCCATGATTTGTTATGAACATTAAGCTAGTGTTGGAAACTTGTATAAGCATTTTCACCGTGTTCCATTCATGAAGCACATGTTTTAATGAGAGTAGTTACTTCCTATAGTTCACGTGCATTTGGTGCAAGTTGCCGCCATGGATTCGAGAAAGATTGTTTTTGCTTCCTTTGGAATCATCCCAAGTCAGTCATGCATGTGCGAAGTATTCTATGGTCTGATAGAGTGATCCTCTTCATTCCATATGTATTCCCTATCACACCAAGCCACTGATTGATTTATTCAAGGAGAAGAAGTTCCTTCTTAAGAGCCAATTGGGACTTATGTAAGGACTTCGATATCCTCGATGATGGTTTCCAATCAGAACTCGGTGGTGTTTTGCTGTAAGACTTCTATGTGGTCACACTTGTCTTGGATAGTGTTTTCACGTGTATCTTACAATCCAGCTCATGTTTTGGAGCTTGCTATCATAGTTCATTTCCCAAGAATCTCGCAACGTCATCTCGTTGATTTGTGTTGCAAATATTCTTTTTTTAGACACGATGAGCCTGGAATATCCTGTTACCAACCAGATCTGAATATCAGGTAGGTATGATGGTTGGAGTTTTCCCAAGATCAACGATGTAGGTTCCGGCAAGGTTGACGTTTTAGCCTACACACCTAGCCGGAAGATCTATTATCATAGTATCTTGATTGAGCAATTTGACCATCTTCTCCATGAGGATTCCATGTGACTTATTCTAGAAG
This sequence comes from Triticum dicoccoides, assembly GCF_002162155.2. Taxonomy (NCBI): domain Eukaryota; kingdom Viridiplantae; phylum Streptophyta; class Magnoliopsida; order Poales; family Poaceae; genus Triticum; species Triticum dicoccoides. Next base: position 387,587,556 of record NC_041384.1, read on the forward strand.
TTGTTCCTATGGATCCTTTGTGTTCCCGATGTCCGACCTTTACTTGATGTTCTAGATACCAAACAGTACCTATAATTGGTTACGCTAGTACATCAAGGAGAATATTAGAAGCGGAGTGCTAAATGTCTCTCGGTCGATCATCCAGATTATGTACCCTTTGCATTGCTAAGGTAAAATCTAAGACAATGATTTCTTCCTTTGCATCCGCATACTCCATCTTTATCCATCATGATAGTATGAGGTGACACCAAAATCGTTGGCACAGATGTTGGTAAATCCCTGATGAATATGGAAATGCTCAAGTTCTTGAGAGCATGCTCATACACTAGGTTATATCCTCAGTATCAATCGGAATGTGCCTTTCGTTTTCCGAGTTGTCTTATAACTCTAGTTTCCTTACCAACTGAGTATGCAATTTCTTCGAACTCCTTCAAACGATCATTTGTGAATTGCCTTAGCCTGGTATGAAGAGTTTCAATGATCTTTGTATCAAAAGTAATTCTTTTGGCACTTAAGGTAATAATTCTGTGAGTCACCTTCCCCAAGGTGCCCGTTATGGAATCATGGCAATTTAACACCTTGCTACTTTGACACTCATTCACCATCTTACTTAAGCGTGGAATTGTTGCTTGCCAAATTGAACCTTCGTCATCTATTTCTTTCCACCCCCCTTGATGTGTGTTTTGTGTCTCAGCTCAAGAGATGTTCCAGCATCTCATTATGTGAGTTGATCGTGAGTAGCTCGATCTTCGAGAAGATCAATTCCTATAGAGTTTCTTTCTGTCGTTGTCGGTGTCAAAACTGGCGGATCTCAGGTAGTGGGTCCCGAACTGTGTGTCTAAGGTCGATGGTAACAGACTAACAGGAGACAAGGGACACGATGTTTACCCAGGTTCGGGCCCTCTCTTATGGAGGTAATACCCTACGTCCTCTTTGATTGATATTGATGAATATGAGTGTTACAAGAGTTGATCTACCTCGAGATCATAATGACTAAACCCTAGAGGTCTAGCTTGTATGGCTATGATGATGATTCTCCTATCCGGACTAAGTCCTCCAGTTTATATAGACACCGGGAGGATCTAGGGTTACACAAGGTCGGTTACAAAGAAGGGAATCTACATATCCGGTCATCAAGCTTGCCTTCCACGCCAAGGAGAGTCCCCTCCGGACTTGGGTGCAGTCTTCGGTCTTTGTATCTTCACAGCCCATTAGTCCGGCCCATGGTTAAAAGGTCGGATGGCCGAGGACCCCTTAGTCTAGGACTCCCTCAGTAGCCCCTGAACCTGGCTTCAATGACAAGGTATCCGGCGCGTAGTGCTGTCTTTGGCATTGCAAGACGGGTTCCTCCTTCCGAACTCTAGAATAGTCTTCGGACGAATTGATCGTGTCTGGACCTATAACACACACCACACACAACCGTAGAGAGAATATAATAATACACGAGTCCAATCCACTGACAATTTTTACAACATGACATCACGTCCACCCGGTCATAATTTCGAACCGTTTTTTGCCTGCCGATCCACGTTTCGAGATGCAGCTTGCCATTGGCATGTCTTGTCGAAGCAGAGATCGTGTCCCCTTATTATGGGATTCTCATCAATACGGGCGTGGGTAAACCAACCGTGCCATTTACACAGATCTCGGGAGCAGGCGAATTTTGAGGTGAGTGGGGTGGCGTTCAATATTCACTGCCCTTATAAGAAGATAAGATTCCCCTTTCTTCCCCCGCGCCTTCTCTCTTCTTCTGCCTTTCCACCCTTGAGCTCCAGCACCCAAGTTACCATCTATTTCCCACTCGAGAAAGCACTCCACCATGTACGGATCTGGAGGTCAAGGCAAGTGGATGGCCTCCTCCGTCAAGGAGGAGGACATCGCTGCACTTCGGGCGGCTGGGTACCTAGCGAAGGAAATAGCCCACTTTCTTCCATCCCAAGGACAAATTATTCCCACACCGAAGCCTGACGAGAGGATAGTGTTCCTCCCCCATTTCCTCCACAGTCTAGGGTTTCCACTCCACCCCTCCGTCTGCGGGATAATGTTCTATTACGGGATAGACTTGCACGATCTATCCCCAAACTCCTTCCTCAATATCTCGGTGTTTATCATTGTGTGCGAGGCCTTCCTCCGCATCCACCCCCACTTTGGGCTATGGCTCAAAACCTTTAACTTGCAGCCCAAGGTGGTGGACGGACAACACGCAGAGTGCCGGGGTGCCATGGTGAGCAAGCTCACCAATGTTTATTGGCCAAAAGGCACATTTGTGGAGTCTGTCAAGGAATGGCAGAAACAATGATTCTACATCACCGAACCCCGAGGCGCCATCTGGGTCGCGGCTGCCGATTCAACTTCGGCGCTCCTGTGTGACTTACCTCCTGGGTCAAGAAGAGCCCGAACCGGTGTTCGTCAGACGAGCTGATTGCGCTACAAACGCGCATTCAAAGCATGATCAATAGGGACATCAAGCTCGTCGGCATAATTCAAGTAATGCTGGTGCGTCGGATCCTCCCCTGCCAGAGCCGAAGCCGCCCTCTATGGGATTTCAACCCGAAAAAGCACCACACCTTGGAAAGGCTCTTCGAAACAGCTCACGAAGATGCCTGGAAGTTGCTCTTCAAGGGCAACGAGATACCGCCGGCCACAGATTCGGACCGTTGTCACGACATAAATCACCTCCCTAACGAGGTATGTTATTTTCAACACATCCCCTACTTGCTTGTTCAAGGGCGATATCTAAGCTTTTATTATCACTAGTTGACCCGTTGCGCCAAATGGCGCAGAGACCTGTTGCAGACATGTTGTCGATGAAAATAGTTTCATGCTGCAAGAACCTTCAACTAAACCATGCTATTTTTTAAACATGTTTATTACTTTGTTAAATAATAGTCTGGGAAAAGGGAAACTTTACATAATATCAATATCTCAGTTTGAAAATATGGGCACTATGATGAGAGAGTAAAGTTTGGAAACATGGTTATCATGATGAGAAACCTAGCCATGCATATTTTTCCTAAAAAAAGAGGAGAAAAGATAAGAAACCTAAGAAAAAAAACATGTCTTTGTTGTGCATATACGGTGATATAGGGATCAAGAGGTATTAGGATAGCCCATATATTATTTAGCCCAACCCACGTAGAGCGATGCATGTGGCCTGTGAGGAGCTGAATAAGAAGCGGCCTTTCTTTCTCGGTTCGTCAGCTGGGTAACAAATGGCGCAAAGACCCACTTAATCCATGTTCAGCATGAAAAGTGTTAGGATTTAATTAGTTTCCTTAATTAATTATGTAATCCTCCCTATGTAATGTTGTGTGCGGTTGATTTGGCAACCGTCATGACGCTCCCACGATTGTATAACCATCCCCGATGGTTGCTCCCGAAACGCTGCCTCCTATGTCGGTTTGTAGAGGCGACGTTTCACCTTGTATAAATAGTTGATTGTCAATGGAATAAAGAACATAGTTCAATTTATTTGCTTATCTTTCGATCGCTCTCAGATTTTACTTAGAACACGTTATCAGCACTGCCTCTGCCGAGAGCGACGGAGGAGAGGAACTGAGAAGGAGGACATGAACAAGGAAAAGGTGAGATGCCTCGCGTACCGATGTTCCTTCACCGCCTGCTGCGGAACGACGGCCGTCGCCGCCACTTCATAGCACACCACCACCATCACGGTTTTGGTGAACGCCGGTGTTTTGACGGTCGGCGGTACGGGCTAGGCCACTTCATTGGCCGCTGCCATGGCACCGGAGGCTACCGTGCGCGCAGCCACGGTATGCCGGCCCGGCACAGGCCGCGCCACCACCGGCGTTTTGGTGCTCTGCGCATGGGTGGGTTATCTGCCCCTTGCACGAGTACGGCTCCGCCGCCGGCGTGGACGCTGTTGGGCAGTCGCCCACATCCGTTTTCGGTTTTGGCTTGACCAGCGCCGCGGTCGCCGACGCTAACGCCATGGCGCCGCGCCTTCTGCCTTAGACCCCTGCGGTTGTTGAGATTGAAGGCGATGCCCTCGCCCATGTATCCACGCCGACCGGGGCCTCCATGTTCACCTTCGGCTCCGGCGTGAGGAGCATGACGAGTGCCCTGGCCGCGCCTCCGTCTTCGCCGCGCGCCGATGCCGATGTGCTCCGCCTGCCGTCCCCAACTCCGGACACGCCACCTCCTTCACCACACGCAGGCGCTCGCCGCCGCCTTTTGGCCATCAGCCTCCCGCTAACCAGCCCGCCGGCAGAATCGCCAACGAGCAGCCGCGGCCACCGCGCTGGCACCTGGAGCCTGGTCGTCGGGCTCGCGAACGGCGCCTCCAACGGCGTCGCCCAGGAGACCCTGCTCCCTGGTGGATCCCTGACGAGGAAGAGGGCGGCCGGAACACTGCTCGCCGTTGGTGAGCTCTGCTGTAGTGGTACTGGAGGAAGTCGCATGGTGGTCTCCGCTGCTTCGGTGGAGGATTTGGGGATCGAGAGACTACTTGTTTCCTCTCTCTCCTTATCTCATTGACTCACCGGACAGACTGCATACGTGCCATGTGCATGCGGCACACAAGCATACTTTCATGTCTATTTAACTAGCAACTTACTTTATTGCTTCGTCAGTACTAGTTCAGCTTATTAGCAAATTAGTCTGTTAACAGTAGTTCTAGCAGTAATTTACTTTCTGTTGTAGACACTATTGATTACAGTACAAGTCTTTCAGTACTATTTTTCAGTTCAAGTACTATGTGTATCACTGAAAATGTGTGACGTAATATATTTCCGTGTGTGCACATGTTAGAGATTTATTACATTCACCGTTTGCAATTGAGATTTTAAATCTCTTGCAAATTTACAATGCAAAATTCAAAGTGATTTCCTCAAATTGATGTTTTGGGATCATGAGGTAGAGTGTAGATTTATCTACACCTACTGTTTATGCCTACATTTTGTCATTTTGACATTATGATTGCCAATGTGCTCTCCCATGCATTTTAATTAAGTTATGACATAAGGCATTCGAAGTGTGAGTATCTTATACTCCGCTAATACGGCTAGATCTACTCTAAAATTTCTTTTGGAGATTATCTACAACATGCCATACTTAACAATTTGAGATTCACACTAAGGTTTCAAGCCAACTTCTTGAAATTTCCTTTGATTTTGCTAAGTTCATTACAACACTAACCATGATGGTCTTTAATTTACTGACTGTAAATTAATTATCTCTGGTTTACCCATAGAGGTAACATATGGCTGTAGAGTTTGAGGCATTCGCCCTCAATGGCAACCACCGCCCTATCTGGGCCATGGACATCTTGATTGCTCTTGTGTCTCGTGGTATAATGTGTGCAGTCCTGGATTCACCTCTGGTCAGGATAACAGCACTAACAGAAAAATTGTGTCTTATATATGATAAGGCATTAGATTCAGATCTCAGCATCTGGTTATTCTATATCAGCAATTCCTGGGATACAATGAACCTCAAGGGCAAAGGTTTGAATCTTACTTCAACCTTCAATCCGACATCACCAGCTGTGATGAGACCCTATGGGCACGGAGAATGTGATGGTTGATATGCCTCAACCGACATGTTTGGAGACTATGAATAGTCTTTCAATCTCCTGAGTAGTCAATATAATTAATGTCCATTTACGATGTTGTGACAACAACATAAGTATTGTTCTCATCATATATTGTATATCACAATATATTGTATCAGCACTTTGATACAAATACATTTGTATATATTCTATATATTTTACAGTGATTTTCATATTGAGAATCTTCATGTCTATATATAGATTTCTACGGGAGTCAATCCGATGAAAAATGATATGTGCCTTGTGGACATATGCACCACAAACTCTATACTCAGGGAAGTCCAGTGTTTCCACTCTCATTGAGAGAAAGGAGATATTTTAAAATCGCTAGATGCGATGAGGTATTTGTTGGCTCAACTCGAGTCATATTTACTATCTTGGTGGGTACTCGAGTAACGTTGGGATGCTTCATTGCTTCCCAAGTTTAACTCGTACCCTAAGCTATAGAGATATTCGTCAAAATGGTTTCCATAGCGAAACTTATGTTGACAAGAAAGAGAAATACATTCTCTTTACATATGCAACAGATATGGCAAGCGCATTCTCTATGTATCATCTGGATTGTACTACACATACTACAAAACCCGTAGCACATGTTGCACCCAAGATAGTTTTCCAAAATGTCTTGTACATGAAAAACTTGGCATACTCACCTTGGTCATCGAGACATTGGGTTGAAACCGAAACTATCAGCAATTCCAATAGTTTATGATTACTATGATGCTAAATTCTAACACCATTTGGATTTTATGTGCACTACAAGTGACACAGGGAAGCTAATTTTAAGGCTCGCACACCTTAAAGTCTATGCTGAACCACTTAGACTCCTTGAATGCATCAAGTCGAGGTAAGTGACTCTTCACAAACCATTGAGTAGACTATTCAGGTATTCCATGGTTCTCAAAGACATATCTATATGATGGTCTTAAGTGTGTGCTTTATTCACACAAAACCATCGGCTCATTATCCTGACATCGATATCAAGCAAATCAAATGGATAACATTGCAGAATTCTCCTTGAGTGCCTTCTCTATGGCCCTAGATTGAAGTTTAGCAATTTGTCCTAATGTCTAGACTCAAAATGGTTTGGTAGAATCCCATCCAAAGAATTGAGCTCATTACATGATCTTTACTTTGAAATTGCAACTTACCAACTTTACGTTGGAGTCATGTAGTTTTACACGCTCATGACCAAACTGCATAATATTATTCCCCTCTGTCTTTGATACGTGGAAATCTATCAAGTATTTCCTATCTGCGGTAATTCGGTTGCATACCGATATCACCACCCAGCATACATCATTGGCCCCTCAACATATAGTTGGGACCTATGTGAGGAATAACTGTATTACCGTCAATACCTCAAGCCCCTCACATGGGGAGTTATTCAAGGCCATTATGTTGATTCAATGAGGAACATTTCCAGGCATTAGGGGGAGAATTCAAGTACCATAAAGAATGCCAGGAAATTAGTGGAATGTTCAACACATTTCTGCCTCAGATCCACGTACTCAAAGATCTGAACCATGCGTTCAGAAGATTTGCAATACATTGCAAATAACCTGCCAGATTCATTTACTGACTATAAAGGTCTCACACAATCCTACAATCCTGCAAAAGTACGCCTGAAAGAGTGGAGGTACCAACAAAATCCACTCCACTCCCCATTCAAAGCAACATGAGGAGATGTATGACAGAAGTACATCAGGATTCAGCTTCTCGCAAGCAAGGATATCAAGGCCTGTGAATCAGTAAATGCAAGTCAACTTCACGTTGGCATACACCTAATGGGCAGTATACACCCAGTGGATGGGAAACCTCCACCAACCCAGGTCATAGTGCACACAATGACCGGGTCATCGGAATACCCGACTCAGCCGCATTGGGAAATCGCGAGCAGTCACCATGGGTAACGATATTTCCATCAACTCTATATTGACATATAGATTTTGGAGAAACATATAACCAAAAGTCTACAATAGTCGACATACATTTCTCAACTAGATTGCAAAAACTTTCAAATGATTCAGATCCAAAGACCATGGCCATGGCAAAGTGTGAACAACACTCGGACTGAACTCAAGCAAAGGGTATAATCTAGGTAGAAATGATCTTGCTCAATAATGGGAGGTATTCATAAGCAATACCTACACCAGTTTTCTTCTGGAAATAGAATTGAGAACAACGAGGTGGTGAAACAAAGAGCAAGTATTGTAGCATAAGGTTTCACGCAGATACCCAACTATTCTCCAGAGGTGGAATCTCTTTCCGATAACTTATATCATTGGCAGTACAAAATCATCTATCTATGCAGTTGATAGATGTAGTGATTACATATCCATGTGGATCACTAGATTCAGACATATAGGATTGATTCCCGATGGAATCTCAAATCTGAATCGAAATACAAAATGCAACATACATTGTGTAAAAACAGTAAGTCACCATACAACTTATTGTTGTCAGTACAACTTACGTAGTGAGATCCTTATACACAAGGATTACTCCTACAATGATGATTATCCATATTTATGAGTCTGCAATGATGATACATGTAAATCTAAATGACGGAGTTTAAAATGAAGGATTTGGTAAACCAAAATACCGCTCGTTACTACAAACTGAGCACCTTCATTAATACATTATGGTATACTATGTTGTCTATATCCATAATATATTGGAGAAATTCATTGTGGACAAATCTTATCCATCATAACTCTCATGGTAGTTCATTCTCTAGACGTAGAGAAAGATTTATTTAGACCAAGAGATGATGGAAATGAGATATTCGGACTCAATGTTCCATAATGCCATTGGATCCACCAAACACAATTGGTTGGTACTCAAGAATATCTTTCGATATCTCCAAGGCATGAAACATCTTGTCCTGGTTTTTCAGTTTCACAGAAATGTGAACACCGATATCATTGGATACATCGATCAGATCCCTACAATGTCAGATCGTAGACAAGCTTAGTGTTCCTACTAGGTGTGGTAGCCCTCTCATGAAGAGTCTTTGAAACATACGTCATGGCTACATCCACCAACCATTATCTCAATGATAATGTTTCTTGTGTTTCCTGGATGCAAACAGGTTACATAATAAGCAATATTACTATATTGCATATCTTGCAAGTCAAATCATGCGAGTGATTTGTTCATCGGGTCTCTACCAACTTCTATGTTCCAGAAATTTGTTCATGGAATTGGTAGGTGACGACTTCAAATTTTGCAAGAATCAGGGGGAGTATCTTCCTGAATTGTTCTGTTCAATGCATCATATTATACTCTTTTTCCCTTCATGAGTTTACTTTATAGGTTCTCATAAAGGTTTTTAATGAGGTAATATCAACATAAGATCATATGTCATACTTTCTGTTTTCCCCACTGGGGCTTTTAGGGAAGTATACACGACATATTTATTGCCCTCTAAATTCTATGGATATACTTCATATCGAGTTAACAGAGGCAATAATCATTATATGTTGGATCATTTTCTCCTTATTTTCCCACAGGGTTTGAAGGAGTTTTACCAACATATCCTACACTACTCCTCAATTTTTTTTCCACAGGGTTTTTGGAGAAGACTATTCCAAGGATGTTCAATCGCAACTACAAGGAAGGATTAGGGGGAGTGTTAGGATTTAATTAGTTTCCTTAATTAATTATGTAATCCTCCCTATGTAATGTTGTGTGCGGTTGATTTGGCAACCGTCACAACGCTCCCACGATTGTATAACCGTCCCCGACGGTTGCTCCCGAAACGCTGCCTCCTATGTCGGTTTGTAGAGGCGACGTTTCACCTTGTATAAATAGTTGATTGTCAATGGAATAAAGAACACAATTCGATTCATTTGCTTCTCTTTTGATCGCTCTCAGATTTTACTTCGAACAAAAAGAAATTCCATGTTTTAGTTGTTTTAGTAGCGGGCAAGCATATATGATAACAAATTTAACCCCCTTTAATAAAAATAGAGACTTGTCATCTACAATGAGATATACCTACAATTTTAATTTGGTAGTAGAGTCCCATTTCAAGACCATGTCATGTTGAAAAAATGAGTATTTTTCAGTAATCTCCCGTTGCGCCAAATTGCGAACACACCATACGTGCTTTGAAAATATTCCATTTATCAATGTTGAGCAAGCACATATGGTTACTATTCTAACCACTATATAAACAAAATGAACGGGGGCTTGTATAAGGGTAACCAAAGTTCAAAAGGAAAAAGTGTTATATGTGTTGTTTTTCCGATGATTTGGGTCTTGGAACACCTGAATAGGCAAGCACAGTATTGCAAGTAAGAAAATCTGAAACATCGCTAATAACTTGCCTCATATACATGATAGTTTTAGGCCATACAAGCAATGGGGAAAAGAAAAGCAGTCTATATGTGATGAAGCAAGCCTAAGTCAAATAGGTAATGCCCATACAACCAAATTCATTACAATGGATGGATTTCAGTCCTAAAACTGGAAAGTAAATATGCCCATACAACCAAATTAATTACAATGGATGGATTTCAGTCCTAAAACTGGAAAGTAAATATGCATAACAGAACGTGGTTTATACAACTTCATGAATATACTTAATATCCTGGCAGCACCATATCCATACTACTTGAGGAAGTAAATAATCAAATGACAATCACACATGAGTTGTAGGGTTTTATAGTTTCCACTTTACAATCCAAACAAAAGTATATAGTTGATCTGCAAGTAATTACATGACACGACAATGGCTTCGACAAATATCCATCTTTTATGGCATAAACACATATATATTGATTACAGTCAGTAATGAGAAGTGATGGTAGCTCACTATAACATCGTCCACACCAGGAAAATATGATAAAGCAGTCAGATCCGACGACAAATATGATATGAAAATCTTGGAAAGAGAACCATCTAGAGAACAAACTTACATGTAAAGATGTGTTATGGCCTGTGAAAATGGATAGTGTTATGTCACACTATTTGGCTATTGCTATAGAAAATCTGCTGCAACAATAAAAAGAAAAACTTAAAAATTGTGCTTATGCACAGTATAATGCCTGGTCATCAATAGTTTGCATCAAATCTCAGCAAATGCTCTAATACATATATCAGGAACTTCTTCTAATACTCTAGTAACATGATCTAAATTAGCCGATGTGGAATCCTTCAGAACTAATCAGCCGACATAAAGCCGGTGAAATCAATAACATAACAGAATAATAATTAAATGCTTAGTTTTACTTAAAGGTATTTTATTTACATATCTGTAAAGCCATCGGCGCCTGACATTATGAAACTATAATAATCAGTATGCCACACTACACATTTATTTAACTTGCAATAGAACTTCAACAAACATATCAATTAATGGTAACTAGTGTATGCCGCGCAGAGAAAATTGCACTCTGGTAGAGCAACGACATGCTAGAAGCTAACAAAAGTATTACAGATTGACAATAAATAATAGATAGCTCCATCAGTACCCACCGTTGTTGGGACTATAAAATTAAAATTCCATATCTATCAGAAAACTGACAAAGCTTGAGGGCCTCTTAAATACGAAGAAACGGCATGTGCAGAGGGGCCATACATATTGATTAAGAAAACTCACTTTTTAGCAACCAGACTCCCTTCATTCAACGAAGGAGAGGTGGCGGCATGGTCATGGGATTTGGGCTCTGGAGCAGTAGGGCTGAAAATAGAAAAACCATACACGTCATAACGATGATGTACTTCGACAGCCATGCATAGAGCAACACATCCTCGGCACCCTTCTCTTTGCCACTGCCAAACAGGAGCCGGTGTGAGGCGCCGGCCGGCCGGCGTCACCTCTCCCACTCCGCCGCAAATCTGTTAGCAATGCCTGACCTCCGCCCACCCTCGTATCCCCTCTCCTCTGCAACGGCTTGCTCTCTCCTCGATCTCCACTAATACATCAGGAAATATAAAGAATTAGTCCCTAAGCATCAAATGTACTGATGCAGCAGACATAGCTTCATATTATGGATTTTAAGTTCATCATACTTTGTTTGGAAAAACATTAGAATTTCATCAAAGGAAACAGTTTAAACTTAACTGTATTTGCTAGTCTCGAATTAAATTATCTCTATGGGATTGACAAAAAGTTGTCACCATTAAGGATGGCAATTTTATCCATGGACATGGATACCCATGGATATCCAACCCGAATGGATAGTGTTTGGATATGCTTTTGTGCCCATGGGCAGCACCCAAACCCGACCCGATTACTCGTGGATAGGACATGGACATTATCTTGTACCCATGGATATATCCAAACCCGACCCAATCGTCTGACATAACGAGCAATATTCTGCAACCCCTACCCCATATTCACATGTCCCACTATAATTTTATCCTTTATCTAAAACATCCAAAAGAAATTACACAATCCCCACCATAACATACTCCAACACACCTTCTCATCCTATTATCTACACTCATTAAATTACTTGTTGTTGAGAATCGGTGCCATCTACTTGAGTTACTCCTCTCATAGCCCTAGAGGTGGCCACCGCTGCCAGCCGCTACCCCCACGTAAGGTGGATCGCTGCAGCAGCCACTACTGGCCTGCGACAACCCAACTCCATATCTCCTTGACCCCTCCGTCTTCGCTTTTCCACACACGCATTGATGCATGGCCGCAACAGTGGGACAATGCAAGGGCTATGACTGCATGGCAGGGAGTGAGCACGCCAATGCAGAGTGCACATTGTGCAATGAGTTATGTCTTATGTATAGGTCTTGAGAGGACCCGATGGATATCCAATGGGTATGGATATCCATCGGATTTGGACATGGTCACAATTTTTCGCCCATGGATATTTCATGGATGGGCTGGGACTGCCTTCATGGATATGGATATGGATTTGATATTGTTCAACCCGTTCCAAACCCGACCCATTGCCATCCTTAGCCCCAGGACCTGCCAAGAAGCAATCACATTCTTGCTGAAGGAAAAACCCTGGAAGAAGATATGCTTTTTATCAATAGACGATCTTATAGGAGTTTACGCAAACCTGAGTTGTGAAGGAACGATAGATGCTTGTTTGGCTTTTAGAATCAATGGATTTATCCGAACTTGGTTCGTTGACAAGAGAAATTCTGCAATGCTTGTGAGGATGACCGAGTGTTAGAATGCGAGATTCACTAAACCGTATACAGGGTAATGATTTGGGTGCGGGATGGATTGATCACCATACCGACTTACTCTTATTATTCGCCTTGCTATATGGGATGGTAAATCTAAGTGACTTACCTATAGTAGAGAGACGACGATATTAAGCCTTGTTTAAACCTTAGAATGGTATAATCATTTTCCCTTGTACAAGGCAGCTGTTGCCAATCGTAGGTTATACGGTGAGGATCAACCCAGACCCATTTCCTGCAGGAGAAACCATAAATTGTTGACCACCATGAGATATTGAAAGTTGTTTAGCATTGGCGCCAGACCCGTCAGCTCAGAAGACCCAGTCTCGGAATAACCTTACCAAGAAGAAAGGATACAGAAGAATTGTGGTAAAGGTTATGCCACTACCGGAAGAGCCCAGAGAAGGAACTTTCCCGAGAATCTGAGAAGACCGATACTGTCAAGAATAAGCATGGAGTATATGAGTTTGGATGGAACCGTATCAATGCTTCTAAGGGTGGTTTGGGAGTTGAAAATAATTGAATTTTATTTGAAAACATTTCCAATTCTGAAACTTTATGCAACTCAATGAATTTCACGAGAGAAGATAAAATGACTTCTTCAAATCATATGAAATATGATTTGGGAGTTTCAAAGAAACTCAAATTTAAAATCCAGTTGAAATTATTTTTTCAATTTGGTTATTTGAGTTTTATTCAAATTATTTTTCTCCAAAAATAAAATATATGGAAATTAGGGTAACATGATTCCTTACAACAGAAAATTGGAGAGAAATACATTTGCATTCATTTTGGGATTTTTAAAATGATTTTTACTAGATTTTATTAGACTAGTAGCACTCTTTGAATTATCTGAATTTGTGTGAATTTTATTTGACTCTAGAAAAATGTTCAACTTGTAGAAAATGTTTTTCTGAAATTTTTGATATATTATATGCCTATATAAAATTATTAGTTATTTTGTTTTATTTATGTTTGTTGTCTCGAAAATCTTTGTTAAAAAAAATAAAAAAATAGAATCCCCGCCGACTGGGCCGGCCCAGCTCCTCAGCCAGCCCCAGCCCAGCTCGCCAACCGCCTCCGTCTCCGAGCTTGGGACGAAGTCCCGAGCGTGGCCGACTCCGCCGCCGCCGATTCCCGGTTGGGCACGCCTCCCCTTGCCCCTCCTCCATGCCACCTCCTCTCCTCCCCTTAAATAGCGCGGCCCCGGGCCCCGCCTCTCTCTTCCCGCCGCCAAGCCATTGCCCGTGCCGCAAACCACCGCGTCGCCGCCGCCGGGGTCTGCGCCGCCGTCGCCCGCTGCTGCAAGCCACAGCCGCGCCTCGCCTCCACCCAAAGCTCTCCACCAGCGCCGCCGCCTTGCCCGCACCACCGCCGCCCGCTGCTGCCTGCTGCCGCGCCACCGCTCACTGCCACCGGAGAACGTCGTTGCCGCCTGATCTGCCGTCACCGCCGACGAACATCCGAGAACCGCGAATAAAACCGCCGGTAACCGCCGACCCGCTGGTTCATCCTGGTTTTTTTTCGGTCCAGTTTTCATTTAAAACCGAACTGTTTTCTTTTAGATAGATCTATTTAGAGAACATTTGCTGGTTAGGTTTAGAAAACGAACGTTCGCCTTTTAGTCTTTTCCTTTTTCTGTTAGTTTTAGACAGGGACTTCTTCGTAGATGTTTTATTTACAATTTAGTCCCTGATCTCAAAACAATCACTACTTTTTGCTCGCTAGTCGGAATTGGACGAAACCAACGCCCACTTCTTCGTTATGATCTCCTCTATCCAGTAAAACAACTTTAAAATGTTTTTGGAATTTTAAAATTTGAATTAGGCCAGATTTAAATTCAAACTTTGTTTGTTCATAACTTGAGTTTCATAACTCCGTTTGAGTTGATTCTTTTTGCAAATTAAAGATCTTGACCTAAACTTTCTGATAAGGCCAAATTCACATAATTTTGGTACTGTCAGAAATTGTTTTATGTTGCAAGATTTATTTGCTTGGTTTTGATGTTTTCTGAATCGTCTTCTTTGATCTTTCTGATCTTTTGAGTGATTGCTTATGTGTGGTTACTACTGCTTGCCCACGATAGATTGACCCGAGTGTGACGAGTAGAACTATCAATAGTTTTGAGTGCGAATCATCTTCATCAACATTGCAGGCAAGTTCACACTTTGATCATATCCCTTTTCATACCTAGTTTTTATGCATTAGTTTCAACCCTCAAACATTGCATGAGTAGGATTGATAACATGTGGGTATTGGGAAGTAGTTGATGAGGTAGGAACCTATTGCCCTGCATTCAAACCTTGGGAGTTACTATTACATTATGCTTATATTGCCATGCTATGCTCGTAGACGTGGATTGGGTTTGAGAGTATTTCATGATAGATGTGAGATTGTTAATTAATGGTTTA
Source organism: Triticum dicoccoides (assembly GCF_002162155.2). NCBI lineage: Eukaryota > Viridiplantae > Streptophyta > Magnoliopsida > Poales > Poaceae > Triticum > Triticum dicoccoides. The sequence goes on from NC_041384.1 coordinate 387,602,703, forward strand.
CTTAAGGTGGCAACTTTAACACACATCTGGGTGGATTGAGGCACCTGGGTATTCCAGCGATTGCCTGTCTGGGCACCTGGGTATTCTAGGATTGCCCGTTTTTTATGGACCGCCACCCAGGCTCAAAGGGATCATGAGATTATTCATGCTAGAAACTTCCGTGTGCAACCACAAGCTATTATGGGTTCTAGCATAGTTGATTAAGTTGTGCGAACTCTTACAGTGGTAGACTAGCAGATGTAGGGGAAAGTAGGTGTAACGGTCTACCCGATTGTAAGGTGCTAGCACTTCTGAAAGACTATCTCTCGGTCATCCGTTTCTCAAACACCATGTAGTGCGAGAAACCAAACGGAGGCGATCGAGTCTTGTGGGGAAAAGTGCGCAAACCTCTGCAGAGTGTATAAACTAATCATGGTTAGCCGTGTCCCCGGTTATGGACATCTTGAGTATCTAGTACTTGGATTTTCATGTGAATCTCATCACGTTACTTTAAATTAATTTTGTTGGGTTTAATGATGTTACTTAATTGGGATTGAGAATGCTGTCAACCATTCTCAATGTTCAACAACCACCAGGATAGTTAAATAAAAATTATTCCTTTGCAGTAGGGAAAAATTGCCTTTTCGCAGAATCCATATAACCATAGAGCTTTTCCACTAGCCTAATATGCATGTAGTGATAGCCATTGTTCATCACATCTCATGTTGCAGGATTATCTTACAACGAATAAGTGATACGTTAGGGTTACGATTTCTACACTCAACTTTGCCGTTGGTGTTGATGGGAATCCACAACCTTGTTACTTCCGCTATTTGGATTGAGGTAATAGTATTTGCGTTACTTTTACATGTGATTTACCTCTGTTATAAATCCTCGAGTACTGTGTGTGTCAGCATACCGATCCAGGGATGACACTTAAGCACAGAGACTTGATCCATTCAGGGCGGGTCGCTACAGTCATTCAACAGCTCAGTGATATAACTTGTCCTGCATTGAAGAACTTGCAAGCCAGAGCAATTGCTCTTTTTAAGAAAAAAGCAATATATAATATAAAAATATACTGGATGGATTTCACCTGATGCAGCAGGTCTGTAGTTATGACCGCGGAGTTGATGATCACCATGGTGAAACTGGAATCAATCACGACCGAGTCGGCCGCGGGTGCTGACAGATCTGTCAGCCGCGGTGTTTTAAACCAGTGTGGACGGGAGAGTCGACCGCGGCGTTGCAAACCGGTGCGGCCGCGAGAGACGGCCACGACGTTGTAAGCCGGTGCGGGAGTCCGTTGAGTAATGACGACCACCTATGCCAGAAGATGTTGGCGTGCCTCCACCTCCGTGGTATAATATCACTTTTTGTCATAAATAATTGCCCTGCATAAACAATATTGCAGACCAAGGCAAAGATAAACTTGTTCTTTGACAAAAAACATGCGCTAATAAATCAAACTTGGATGGATAACACCTGATTTGTTTGGACGACGGATGATCCGTTTATCGCGAGAGAGGTGGCTCAGGAAGACCGGCGACTCATTATAGTCCCGACGGCTCAGGCAGACCGGTGACTTAATATAATTTCGGCGGCTCAGGTAGACCGACGACTTTAATATAACCCCAGCGGCTTAAAGCGGCAAGGGCAGCTTCAACGCGGTTCCGGCAGGTTGACGTAGATTAAGTTGCACGGGCAGCGACTTGCGCACACCTGTTCCATCAGTAAGCGGGCGCAGACGCCGGTGCGTGATGGTGCTGGCGTACACTTCATAGGCCCAACATGGCACCTCCTTTGCTGCGCATATAAATATACAGACCAAAGTGATTGTTCTTTGATGAAAACCAATAAAATAAACTTAGATGGATATCACCTGATTTGTTCGGACAATGGATGATTCGTTCAATGCGACAGAGGCGGCTTAGCATGGCCCCGGCGGCTCAACACAACAGGAGCGGCTCAATGCGGTCCCGGCGGCTCAGTTACAGCAGAGGCGGCTCAATGCAGCAGAAACAACGCTCACGACGGCTCAACAACAAAACGAGGCACCGCAAATGTTGGATGTAGTCTGACGAAAAATAACCCGCCTATATGTACGTCTAACTGACTGAGGAGTAGCACCCCATGTGGCCTTCATGACTGCCATGATGACTCATTGCCCTCCTTATTTTTATTCCATATATATACGTCTGATCTGATGTTCCAATAGTACTCTGTAGTTACATGGATTTAGTAGTGCTAGCACTATCATGGGAACAAGCTATCGCATCTTCACGTTGGACCCTTCCCTTGATGTTTTCAAAACTCCACACCACTTTTGCTAATGGATATTCAGGGTGGATGTTTGTAACATGGCGGGCGAGCGACGCGCGCATCCATCGGGTGGCGCTTTGTAACCAAACACTTTTAGGCTACACGTCTCCCGTGTCTCCTGTTGCAGACAGATGTTGGTGCAAACTTTGGCGGGTCAACAGACGCGGCTGACGCGCAGTCGGCAGAGGAGGCGTCTGAGGCGGGTCAGTACGGCGGCTTGCGGCAAGTTCTCGTAAGCAGCAATGACGGAGTCTGAGTCGTTTTCCTTTTCCGTGACAGAAGTATTGATTTTACTTGATTGCTTACCAAAAGCTGGCTCAACACATAACAAGGGAACCGGCAGGTTCCGTGTGTCAGAATCAGACTATGGATTCGATCCCCTTTTTTCTTTTTTATCTAGCAGATTAGTTTACCAGTGGTAGTGCAAGTTGACACGGACTGATATGACGTGGTGTACAACGGCTCCAGTAGGTCCTTTGTCTGCCTCGGCAACACACATCGCGTTGATGGCGCACAGAACACCAAGCCCAAATTTTCTTTGGAACTTCAAACTTGTACTGCCAGCTTCCAAAGTCAATAAAGATTCTAATTATCAACCAATGAAATCGCCGGCCTTGTTCAAGGTTATCCCCTGTAATTGTTTCGTGACGGTTCTTCTTCCATCTAACCAGCGCGGACTTCTCGATCCTTGGGAGCGATCCCTCCAAGAACTCAACACCACCGTAAGCAGGCCCCACGGTGGGCGCCAACTGTCGTGGAATTGTCACGGCAGATGTCCTAGTGTGAGGACTTAATCGTGAGGCCAACGCATCTTTGTAGTAGCTTGAGAGGGGTTGAGCGGAATCAAGAGACGCAACACAAGACAAGGATTTAGACAGCTTCGGGCCCCGGGAAACATCATCCGGTAATAGCCCTACATGTTGTTTGTGGCTAGATCTCATTATACTCATGAGAGAGTCACCGCATAAGCCGGCTCTTTGTGTCTAACCCTAGAGATTGTTTCTTATTGCTTGTCCCTCTTTGGGGAGCCCTGCCCCTCCTTATATATGTTGAAGGGGCGGGTTACATGACTAGTCCTAGTAGGATTAGGATTACTCTATTACAAGTGGAGTCCTAGTCTTGCTTCCTTTGTAGGAGAATATTCCTTATGCCTTTCCTCTTAAGCCGGCCCACCATAACATGAGCTGGTCTTCTGGGCTTTGGGCCTTGTCATCCATCTGAAACACCCACCGGGTCACTAATGAGCCGCCAAGATCGGGCGGGTTACCCGTGAGTCGCCAAGCTCCGGGCGGGTCTCCAGTGAGTCGCCAAGATCCATCCGGGTCATACATCCAGCCGGGTTACACCGCGGGGTATATCCCCGACAGCTTTTGAAAGTTCAAATCCCTGCAGGTGTGTCCCAACTTAGCCCATCACAAGCTCTCACGGTCAACGAAGGATATTCCTTCTCCCAAGACAATCCGATCAGACTCGGAATCCCGGTTACAAGACATCTCGACAATGGTAAAACTAAACTAGCAAAGCCACCCGAATGTGCCGACAAATCCCAATAGGAGCTGCACATATCCCGTTCTTAGGGCACACCGGATGAGCCAGACGTCGGGTTGGCATAGACCCTTGTTGCCCAGGAGGCGCCGGACATCGCTCAGGTTGGACCAACACTTAGAGAAGCACTGGCCCGGGGGGAGGGGTTAAAATAAAGATGACCCTTGAGTCCGCGAAACCCAAGGGAAAAAGGCTAGGTGGCAAATGGTAAAACCAAGGTTGGGCCTTGCTGGAGGAGTTTTATTCAAGGCGAACTGTTAAGGAGTTCCCATTATAACCCAACCGTGTAACGAACGCAAAATCAAGGAACATAACACCGGTATGACGGAAACTAGGGCGGCAAGAGTGGAACAAAACACCAGGAATAAGGCCGAGCCTTCCACCCTTACCAAGTATATAGATGCATTAAAATAGACAAGATATAATAATGATATCCCAACAATAAACATGTTCCAACAAGGAACAAACTCCAATCTTCACCTGCAACTAGCAACGCTATAAGAGGGGCTGAGCGAAGCGGTAACATAGCCAAACAACGGTTTGTTAGGACAAGGTGGGTTAGAGGTTTGACATGGCAATATGGGAGGCATGATAAGCAAGTGGTAGGTATCATAGCATAGGCATAGCAAAAGAGCGAGCATCTAGCAAGCGAAGATAGAAGTGATTTCGAGGGTATGGTCATCTTGCCTGCAAAGTTCTCCGAGTTGACGTTAGCTTGATCCTCGTAAGCATACTCAACTGGTTCCTCGATCACATACTCGTCTCCCAGCTCTACCCAAGCAAGAACACAAGCAAAGGGAACCACAATCAACCACGTGCAATGCACAAACATCATGATGCAAAACATGTCATGATATGCGGGATGTGATATGCGATGCATATGCATGCTTCAAAAAGGAAAGTTTGAACCTGGCCTCAACTTGGAAAACCAAGAGTGCCACTGGAAAGAGGAGTTGATTTCGGTCGAAATCGATATAAAGATCACCGGAATCGGATGCACGGTTTGCAAATGGCAAGCAAAACAAATATGGCACCGATCTGCGATTAACAGCACGAGGCCATCTAAATGCATCAAGAACAACAAGCTACTGCACTCTAACATAGCAACAAAGCACATGGCAGGGATCCACTCAAGATGCTTGACAAAAGATGAACACTGAGCTACGGCTAATTCACTCAATAGCAGGTTCAAACAAGCATGGCAAAAGTGCAAAAGATATCAGGTTACAAACTTAGTGAAAATAACATGTCAGGAATTTAAATCAGGAAGCAATGTTTAGAGCAAGATAACAACATGCTACAGGAACATATCATGGCAAAGTAAGGCATGGCATGAAGCTACTCAAAGCATAAAACAAAAGTCCCTTATTGACCATAAGCCAAAAGGGATCACAAAATACAATGGCAACCATGTGAACATAGCAACTTTCGTTAACAGATTCAGAGTTGCAAAAAACTGGAACATGGCAAAACAGATTCATGTAGGCATGTTTACGAGCTCGATGCACTCACCACAAGGCATTGCATGATAAACTAAGCATACACCCAGCAAGTAGACATGGCATAGAAGCTAAACATGGCAAGAACAACCTCATAGCATGCACGGATCAACTATAACAACCTCGGCAAAATTGCTTAACATGTAAACAATCTGCCAGGAACATTTTATAGAAAAAGTAGAGCTCGATTGAGTCATGCTAGGATGCTCCATAATTGCAAACAAAGACATGGATGGATAGAGCACAACAATATCTCAAAATGATCCTTACTGAACATGCTCAAATGAGGCATGGATCACTCTGTAGCAACATGAATACATGGCATAAAAATATAATCAGGGAAAAAACTTAGAAGATTTCGAAGTCCCTGAAATCAGCAACATCACGAGAGCTACTTTGCATACTTGTGCTAGTCACCACAAAGATCACAAAAATACATGGCATACACCCCTGTAAAGATGGCATGGCATACTTCAAAACACATGTAGGGCTCAAGTTCATAGGAGGCACACATTAATCATGGTAAAAATGACAAATGTCCAATTACTGATAAGGATCTGAAACTAACATTGCATAGCACTCTTGCAACAGCATTTAGGGCATCAAGATGAACTCAAATGAACATGGTGCAATGGAATGAAATGAAGTACTCGTCGAGACGAACAATTTGATATGCTACACGCCCAAAACGGAGCCACGGATGCATAGTTATGACATGATGAAGTATGCTAAAAATAATGGAAAACTGGGACGAAGTCAACCCTAGGGTTTACTGTAGCCGATCCAGATCAGGCACAGACTTCGAGGCGGCGGCAGATCTCGCCGGATCTCCGCCGGAGAAGTGACCGAAGGAGGCCGGGGTGGGCGGAGCCGGCCGGATCCGGGCGGCGTCGGCGAGAAGAGGCGGCGGGGCGACGAGGGGAACTCCGGGCGGCGCGCAGTAGTCGGCGGTGCGGCGAGGAGGTGGCCGCCGGCGTCGAGGCGGAGCGTGGCGGCGCGGCGAACAGTGCGGCGACGGGGCGGAGTCGGCTGGGCGGCGCGCGGGCGAGCCGGGGAAGCGGGCGGCGGCGGGCGTGGAGCGGGCTGCGGGGGCCGGCGCTGGGCCTGGCGGGCTGGCACGGTCGGGCGGTGATGTGGGGCTCCCGCGGGACACGTGGCAAGTGGTGGTTGGACGGGGGGAGCGGGGCGGACGTGTCCGGCCCGGTCGGACGCGTCCGGCGGCTGGAGGTGGAAGGAGACTAGGTTTAGGGTTGAAATGACCCGGGATTTGGAGTGGGAGGACCTATTTATACATAGGAGGAGCTAGGAGGCTCCAAATTGAGCATGGTTTGCGGCCATGCAATCGTGATCGAACAACCGAGACGATGGAGAGGGTTTAGGTGGGTTTTGGGCCACTTTGGAGAGGTGTTGGGCTGCAACACACACGGGGCCTTTTCGGTTCCTCGGTTAACCGTTGGAGTATCAAACAAAGTCCAAATGGCACGAAACTTGACGGGCGGTCTACCGGTAGTAAAACAAGGCCGCTTGGCAAGTCTCGGTCCAATCCAAGAACGTTTAACACCCGCACACGAAAAGAGGTAAAAGGGGACACCGGAGGACATAGGAGCGCCGGAATGCAAAACGGACAACGGGGAAAATGCTCGGATGCATGAGACGAACACGTATGCAAATGCGATGCACATGATGACATGATATGAGATGCATGACAAAGACAAAGGCAACACGAAGAAAAAAACCCGACAACGAGGAAATATCATAACTTAGTGCCGAAAATGGCAAGAGTTGGAATACAAATATGGCAAGTTACATATGGGGCGTTACAACTCTCCACCACTACAAAAGGATCTCATCCCGAGATCTAGGACTGGAAAAACTCCGGATATTCGGAATGGAGGTGGTCCTCGCATTCTCAGGTGGCTTCACGGTCGGAATGATGTGACCACTTCACTTTCAGGAATTTGCTAGACTTGTTGCGAGTCTTGCGCTTAGTTTCTTCAAGAATAGCAACGGGATGCTCATGATAAGACATGTCTTCTTGGAGATCAATCTCTTCAAAGTTGATGGTGTGGTTAGGAGTCTTGAAACACTTGCGAAGCTGAGACACATGAAACATGTCGTGCACGTTTGCAAAGTTGGATGGAAGCTCAAGTTGATAGGCGAGATCGCCTCTTTTGCCGATGATCTTGAAAGGACCCACGTATCTAGGGGCAAGCTTCCCTTTGATACTGAAGCGACGAGTACCTTTCATTGGAGAGACGCGGAGGTAGACATGGTCTCCGATCTCGAAAGCCAAGTCACGATGCTTGCTATCTTAGTAACTCTTCTGGCGCGATTGCGCGGCTTTGAGATTTTCACGAATGACTTTGCACATTTCTTCAGCCTCTATGATCAAGTCATTGCCAAGAAGTTGGCGTTCACCAGTCTCTGACCAGTTAAGAGGAGTACGGCACTTCCTGCCATAGAGAATCTCGAATGGGGCCTTTCCCAAACTCGCTTGGAAGCTGTTGTTGTAGGAGAACTCAGCATATGGAAGACAATCTTCCCACTTCATACCGAAAGAAATGACACATGCCCTGAGCATATCTTCAAGAATTTGATTGACTCGCTCGACTTGGCCACTGGTTTGAGGATGAAAAGTTGTGCTGAAGCGAATGTTGGTGCCCATGGCCTTCTGAAAAGAATCCCAGAACTTAGAAGTGAAGATACTTCCACAATCTGAAGATATCAACCACGGAATGCCGTTCAGAGAGACAATCTTGGAGGTATATAGCTCTGCCAACTGAGCTGTTGTGATAGATTCTTTGATAGGAAGAAAATGAGCCACTTCGGTGAGCTTGTCGATGACAACGAAGATAGCATCATTGCCACGCTTGGACTTAGGAAATCCAGTCACGAAGTCCATCTCAATATGGTCAAACTTCCATTCTGGAATGGCAAGAGGTTGGAGGAGACCAGCTGGTCATTGGTGTTCTGCTTTCACTCTTCTGCAGACATCACATTCATTCACGAACTGAGCAATCTTGCGCTTCATTCGAGTCCACCAATACGATTGCTTGAGGTCATGGTACATCTTTGTACTTACAGGGTGAATAGAGAGGAGTGAATTGTGAGCTTCGTTCATAATGACTTTACGAAGGTCACCTTTAGGAACAACAATTCGATCCTCGAAGAAAAGAGTATCCTTGTCATCAAGATGATAGCACTTGTACTTGGGTTGGCTCTTGGCAATCCCAATCTTCACCTTCTTCACCATAGCATCAAGAAGCTGAGCCTCACGAATCTGATCTTCCAAAGTAGGAGAGACTTGGAGGTTGGCAAGGAATCCTTGAGGAACAACTTGAAGATTAAGTTTTCGGAAAGCTTCACAAAGCTCTGGTTGGTAGGGCTTGAGAATCAAACTATTGTAGTACGCCTTCATGTTCAATGCATCAGCAATTACATTGGCCTTGCCTGGAGTATATTCAATACTCGGATTATACTCTTGAATCATTTTGACCCAACGAGTCTGCCTAAGGTTGAGGTTGGGCTAAGTGAAGATGTACTTGAGACTCTTATGATCAGTGAAGATGTCCACTTTTCTTCCCAATAAGAGATGTCTCCATGTTAAAAGAGCATGGACAACTGCCGCCAACTCGAGGTCATGAGTGGGGTAATTATTTTCATTGGGATTTAACTGGCGAGAGGTATAGGCCACAACTTTCTTCTCTTGCATCAACACTGCACCGAGACCTTGAAGGGAAGCATCACAGAAGACCTCGAATGGTTTGGATTCATCAGGAGGAGTCAAAACTGGAGTAGTGACTAACTTCTCTTTCAGGGTGTTGAAAGCGATGTCACATTCAGGCAACCAGACGTACTTCACATGCTTCTGGAGGAGGTTGGAAAGAGGCTTCGCGATCTTAGAGAAGTTCTCAATGAACCTTCGACAATAGCTTGCGAGCCCAAGGAAGCTGCGGAGTTGCTTCACATTTTGAGGCGGTTCCCAATTCACAATTGCAGACACTTTCTCAGGATTAACAGCTATGCCCTTGGCGGAGATGATATGCCCAAGGTAGAGAACCACATCGAGCCAAAACTCACAGTTTGAAAACTTCACATAGAACTGATGTTCTCTGAGTTTATCCAGCACCAATCTCAAGTGCTTGGCATGATCCTCCTTGTTCTTGGAAAAGACCAAAATGTCATCGAGGTAGACCAAGATGAAGTCATTTGTGTAGGCGTTGAAGATAGAGCTTATCATGCGAGAGAAAGTTGGAGGTGCATTGACAAGGCCGAAAGACATGACAGTGTATTCATATGAACCATAGCTTGTTCTGAATGCTGTCTTGGGGATATCCTCTTCAGAATGTGAATCTGATGATAGCCCATACGAAGGTCAAGCTTGGAGAATACTTGAGCACCTTTGAGTTGTTCGAAAAGCTCATTGATGTTGGGAAGTGGGTACTTGTTCTTTATGGTCTTCTTGGTCAATGGACGGTAGTCGACACAAAGTCAGTCCGTTCCATCCTTCTTCTTGACAAAAAGAACACCACAGCCCCATGGAGAAGAACTTGGTCGGATGAGACCCATACGCTGTTGAATATCGAGTTGCTTCTTCAGCTCCTTCAACTCTTCAGGTCCAAGCTTGTAAGGACGTTTGCAAACAGGTTCCGTGCCAGGCTCAAGATCAATGATGAATTCAACTGGCCGTTGCGGAGGCATTCCTGGAAGCTCTTCGAGAAAGACGTCTTGATATTCGCAAATGACTGGAATCTGAGATATGGCATCCAACTCGCCCTTCTCGTTGAGAGAAAATAGTCGAATGGTATCATCACGAGTGGCAAAGACGATTACATCCTCAGACGAATGTGTCAATTGAATCTGCCTAGCAGCACAATCAAGCTGAGCCTTGTGCTTAGAAAGCCAGTCCATTCCGAGAATAAGATCAATATCCGAGTTACCAAGGACCACTGGAGAGGACAGAAACTTATAGTCGCCCAACGTGATAGTAACATCCGGGACCATAGAGCTTGCGTTCATGAATTTACTCGGAGAAACAACTGATAACTGTCTAGGTAAATCTTGGAAAGGCAACTCATGCTTAGATGCAAATGGCCTTGAAATGAAACAATGCGATGCATCAGTGTCAAAAAGAACTCTTGCAGGAATATCGTTAACAGGAAGGTTACCCATGATCACATCTGACGAGTCCTCTGCCTGAGCCGCGTTCATCAAGTTGACCTTTGCAGACTTGGGGTTATGCTTGACCACTGCGGTGCTAGCAGACCTCACAGGAGGAGGAGGAAGATGCCTCTGATTGAAGCATTTGTTGGCATAGTGAACCTTCTGCTGACACTTGTTGCACGTGACCTCCGAGAGCGGACGGTGATACGGAGCACTTGATCTTTGAGCATGAGATGAAGTCCTGTTCTGAAAGCCTGGGTTGGGTGGGTGGGAAGATCCATTGCCACCTTTGCTCTTCTACTGATAAGGCTGACAGAACGGAGGAGGAGGCAACCAATACTTTTGCTGCTTAGTTACCACTTGAGTTGAGGAAGGAGTTGCATCCCTGACTCATTTCTTGGAAGCATCGCACTTGAGTTGAGCAGTCTCTTGTTTCAGTGCCATGTTGTAAAACTCATCGTATTTCTTCGGCTCAAAAAGCACAAGAGCTGGTTGGATATCTTCTCTGAGGCCACCTCTGAACTAATAAATCATGCTCTTCTCGTCAGGGATGTCTTGCTTAGCGAAATGAGCGAGCTTCTGGAACATGATGTTATACTGGTAAACAGACAAGCTGCCTTGCTTCAGATTGCGGAACTCTTCATGCTTGCTCTCAACAACACTCTGAGGAATGTGGTGAGCATTGAAGTCTTGACGGAATTCATCCCAGGTAATCACACGACCTCCTCTGGAATCTTTGTATTGCTGATACCACTCTGCAGCTTGGTCTTTGAGTTGGAACCAGGCAAACTTGACAAAGTCCTCACGCCTGACGTTGCTGCACTCGAAATGCTTGCAGATATCCACGAGCCAATCATCAACATCTGTAGCCTCGACACAGTTGCTGAAGGTCTTTGGCTGGTTTGTGAGGAACTGGTTGAGTGTAGCAAACTGATTCTGATTGTTGCCATGGCCTTGATTCCCTTGGTTACGCTCTTGCAACAGTTGCATGAGCATCTGCGTGTTGGCATTGGTAGCGGCCATCACAGCTTGCCATGCGTCCGGAGGTGGAGGTGGTGGCGGCGGATCAGGATTCTGACGCGTTGGAGGAGCCATCCTGAAGAGGGTGACATCCGTTAGCATCATGACAGACAAATATTCAAGCTGAACCAAATGGATCGAAATTGCAACATATAGTCTCAACATTCGAACAAAATGAACGAATGAAATCCAATTGAAATGGTCACACTTCCATAAATTGAGAAGCCACTTAGATAGAGGTAGAAGAATAAAACAATAAGGTACGGACATGAACAAATACTTGGTAAGGATTACCCAATCACAAACCAAATATTCGCGGAAGAAATACTAGAGCTACATGAATTTCCACCTATGAAAATCCCGAAATTTTCCCGGTTATGCAATCAGGTGTTGGGGATACAGGGGAAGCATAATATCTCACCCAAAGCTAGCAAATCCTACATCCAGCTGTATCCATCCTTCAACACATAACCAAGAAACCTTTGGAAATCATTTACCTCAACCTTCGAAAAGCATCCGTTATACGAGTTATGGCAATACTCCAGAACTCCCGCCCCAGTACTGGGTGGCGTCGAGGTTATCTCACCAACAACTGCATAAAAGAGATTTTCGATGTCGGTAAAACTCAGGTATTCCAGAACTACAACGATAAAATTGTGACGACAACACCTCGGAGCTCAACTCCCCGGGACACTGCCACAACCCCTAAATGTCAGGAGGCACCAAGAACAATGTTCTCATCACAAATCCATCGGAATGATTCCAAGATACCCGCGTGATCCTAAATTTTTTTAGTGAAATTTGAGAAGAGAAGAGTCAAAACTCTACGTCAGGATGCCTCACCAGAGCGACGAAGGGACTGAGGAGTAAAAAGAATCCTACTCTCCGAT
>NC_041384.1:387615341-387618870 GCF_002162155.2 Triticum dicoccoides
ATATATATATATATATATATATATATATATATATATATATATATATATATATATATATATAATCCTAAATGACTCAAAACATTTTTTTCTAGACTCAACAACGCCAGTGATTCGATCAAGCAGGGGGCTCCTAAGTCGGGAAGGCTCTGATTACCAACTTGTAACACCCACGATGCGGCTATATCTCCCATGTGTCGAAACACGACTTAGAGGCATAACCGCATTATAAGCAATGTCGCAAGTGGGGTAATCTTCACACAACCCATGTACTGAATAAGAAAAGAGATACATAGTTGGCTTACAATCGCCACGTCACACAATAGCATAAATATCATTACATTCATCTAGATACAATCAAGGTCTGACTACGGAACCAAAATAAAGACAACCCCAAATGCATAATGTCCCCGATCGCCCCAACTGGGCTCAACTACTGATCGTCTGGAATGGAAACGAGTATCGTCCTGAGTCATCATCGAACTCCCACTTGAGCTTAGTCATAACTCCTGGAATGGTATCATCGGCACCTGCATCTGGTTTTGGAAGTAATCTGTGAGTCACGGGAACTCAGCAATCTCACACCCTCGCGATCAAGACTATTTAAGCTTATAGGTAGGGAAAAGGTATGAGGTGGAGCTGCAGCAAGCACTATCATATATGGTGGCTAACATACGCAAATGAGAGCGAGAAGAGAAGGCAAGGCACGGTCGAGAAACTATGATCAAGAAGTGATCCTAGAACAACCTACGTTCAAGCATAACACGAGACCGTGTTCTCTTCCCGGACTCCGTCGAAAAGAGACCATCACGGCCACACACTCTGTTGATTCAATTTAATTAAGTTTAGTTTAAGGTTTTCTACAACCGGACATTAACAAATTCCCATCTGCCCATAACCGGGGGCACGACTTTCGAAAGTTCAAATCCCTACAGGGGTGTCCCAACATAGCCCATCACAAGCTCTCACGGTCAGCGAAGGATATTCCTTCTCCCAAGACAATCCGATCAGACTCGGAATCCTGGTTACAAGACATCTCGACAATGATAAAACTAAACCAGCAAAGCCACCCGAATGTGCCGACAAATCCCGATAGGAGCTGCACATATCTCGTTCTCAGGGCACACCGGATGAGCCAGACGTCGGGTTGGCATAGACCCTGGTTGCCCAGGGGGCGCCGGACATCTCTCAGGTTGGACCAATACTTAGAGAAGCATTGCCCCGGGGGTTTAAAATAAAGATGACCCTTGTGTCCGCGAAACCCAAGGGAAAAAGGCTAGGTGGCAAATGGTAAAACCAAGGTTGGGCCTTGCTGGAGGAGTTTTATTCAAGGCGAACTGTCAAGGGGTTCCCATTATAACACAACCGTGTAAGGAACGCAAAATCAAGGAACATAACACCGGTATGACGGAAACTAGGGTGGCAAGAGTGGAACAAAACACCAGGCATAAGGCTGAGCCTTCCACCCTTTACCAAGTATATAGATGCATTAAAATAGACAAGATATAATAATGATATCCCAACAATAAACATGTTCTAACAAGGAACAAACTCCAATCTTCACCTGCAACTAGCAACGCTATAAGAGGGGCTGAGCGAAGCGGTAACATAGCCAAACAACGGTTTGCTAGGAAAAGGTGGGTTAGAGGTTTGACATGGCAGTATGGGAGGCATGATAAGCAAGTGGTAGGTATCATAGCATAGGCATAGAAAAAGAGCGAGCATCTAGCAAGCGAAGATAGAAGTGATTTCGAGGGTATGGTCATCTTGCCTGCAAAGTTCTCCGAGTTGACGTTAGCTTGATCCTCGTAAGCGTACTCAACTGGTTCCTCGATCACGTACTCGTCTCCCGGCTCTACCCAAGCAAGAACACAAGCAAAGGGAACCACAATCAACCACGTGCAATGCACAAACAACATGACGCAAAACATGTCATGATATGCGGGATGTGATATGCGATGCATATGCATGCTTCGGAAAGGAAAGATTGAACCTGGCCTTAACTTGCAAAACCAAGAGTGCCACTGGAACGAGGAGTCGAAATTGATATAAAGATCACCGGAATCGGATGCACGGTTTGCAAATGGCAAGCAAAACAAATATGGCACCGATCTGCGATTAATAGCACGTTGCCATCTAAATGCATCAAGAACAACAAGCTACTGCACTCTAACATAGCAACAAAGCACATGGCAAGGATCCACTCAAGATGCTTGAAAAAAGATGAACACTGAGCTATGGCTAATTCACTCAATAGCATGTTCAAACAAGCATGGCAAAAGTGCAAAAGATATCAGGTTACATACTTAGTGAAAATAACATGTCAGGAATTTAACATTAGGAAGCAATGTTTAGAGCAAGATAACAACATGCTACAGGAACATATCATGGAAAAGCAAGGCAAGGCATGAAGCTAATCAAAGAATACAACAAAAGTCCCTTACTGACCATAAGCCAAAAGGGATCAGAAAATACAATGGCAACCATGTGAACATAGCAACTTTCATTAACAGATTCAGACTTAGCAGAAAACTGGAACATGGCAAAACAGATTCACGTAGGCATGTTTACGAGCTCGATGCACTCACCACAAGGCATTGCATGACAAACTAAGCATACACCTAGCAAGTAGACATGTCATAGAAGCTAAACATGGCAAGAACAACCTCATAGCATGCACGGATAAACTACAACAACCTCGGCAAAATTGCTTAACATGTAAACAATCTGCCAGGAACATTTTATAGCAAAAGTAGAGCTCGATTGAGTCATGCTAGGGTGCTCCATAATTGCAAACAAAGACATGGACGGATAGAGCACAACAATATCTCAAAATGATCCTTACTGAACATGCTCAAAAGAGGCATGGATCACTCTGTAGCAACATGAATACATGGCATAAAAATATAATCAGGGAAAAGACTTAGAAGATTTCTACCTTGAAATCAACAACATTACGAGAGCTACTTTGCATACTTGTGCTAGTCACCACAAAGATCACAAAAATACATGGCATACACCCCCGTAAAGATGGCATGGCATACTTCAAAACACATGTAGGGCCCAAGTTCATAGGAGGCACACATTAATCATGGCAAAAATGACAAATGTCCAATTACTGATAAGGATCTGAAACTAACATTGCATAGCACTCTTGCAACACAATTTAGGGCATCAAGATGATCTCAAATGAACATGGTGCAATGGAATGAAATGAAGTACTCGTCGAGACGAACAATTTGATATGCTACACGCCCAAAACGGAGCCACGAATGCAGAGTTATGACATGATGAAGTATGCTTAAAATAACGAAAAACTGGGACGAAGTCAGCCCTAGGGTTTACTATAGCCGATCCAGATCGAGCACGGACTTCGAGGCGGTGGCGGGTCTCGCCGGATCTCCGCCGGACAAGTGACCGGAGGAGGCCGGGGTGGGCGGAGCCGGCCGGATCCGGGCGGCGCCGGCGAGAGGAGGCGGCGGGGCGACGAGGGGAACTCCGGGCGGCGCGCGGTAGTCGGCGGTACGGCGAG
>NC_041384.1:387619354-387668794 GCF_002162155.2 Triticum dicoccoides
GCCGGCGCGGTCGGGCGGCGATGTGGGGCTCCTGCGGGACATGTGGCGAGCGGTGGTTGGACGGGGGGAGCGGGGCGGACGTGTCCGGCCTGGTCGGATGCGTCCGGCGGCTGGAGGTGGAAGTAGACTAGGTTTAGGGTTGAAATGACCCGGGATTTGGAGTGGGAGGACCTATTTATACATAGGAGGAGCTAGGAGGCTCCAAATTGAGCACGGTTTCCGGCCATGCGATCGTGATCGAACGACCGAGACGATGGAGAGGGTTTAGGTGGGTTTTGGGCCACTTTGGAGAGGTGTTGGGCTGCAACACACACGAGGCCTTTTCGGTTCCTCGGTTAACCACTGGAGTATCAAACAAAATCCAAATGGCACGAAACTTGATAGGCGGTCTACCGGTAGTAAAACAAAGCCGCTTGGCAAGTCTCGGTCCAATCCGAGAACATTTAACACCCGCACATGAAAAGAGGTAAAAGGGGACACCGGAGGACATAGGAGCGCCCGAATGCAAAACGAACAATGGGGAAAATGCTCGGATGCATGAGACGAACACGTATGCAAATGCAATGCACATGATGACATGATATGATATGCATGACAAAGACAAAAGCAACACGAAGACAAAAACCCGACAATGAGGAAATATCATAACTTAGTGCCAAAAATGGCAAGAGTTGGAATACAAATATGGCAAGTTACATATGGGGCGTTACAGGGAGCTCTGTAGCATTTCTGATATTGTATGTGGATGACATATTGTTGATTGGAAATGATATAGAATTTCTGGATAGCATAAAAGGATACTTGAATAAGAATTTTTCAATGAAAGACCTCGGTGAAGCTGCTTATATATTGGGCATCAAGATCAATTGGGATAGACTGAGACACTTAATAGGACTTTCACAAAGCACATACCTTGACAAAGTTTTAAAGAAGCTCAAAATGGATCAGTCAAAGAAAGGGTTGTTACCTGTGTTACAAGGTGTGAAATTGAGTCAGACTCAAAGCCCGACCACCGTATAAGATAGAGAGAAAATGAAAGCCATTCCCTATGCCTCAGCCATAGGTTCTATAATGTATGCTATGTTGTGTACCAGACCTGATGTGTGCCTTGCCATAAGTTTGGTAGGGAGGTACCAAAGTAATCCAGGAGTGGATCACAGTGCAGCGGTCAAGAACATCCTAAAGTACCAGAAAAGGACCAAGGATATGTTTCTCGTTTATGGAGGTGACTAAGAGCTCGTCATAAATGGTTACATCGATGCTAGCTTCGACACAGATCCGGATGACTCTAAGTCCCAAACCGGATACGTATTTATATTGAATGGTGGAGCTGTCAGTTGGTGCAGTTCCTAGCAGAGTGTCATGGCAAGATCTATGTGTGAAGCGGAGTACATAGCTGCTTCGAAAGCAGCACATGAAGGAGTCTAGATGAAGGAGTTCATATCCGATCTGGGTGTAATACCCAATGCATCGGGTCCAATGAAAATCTTTTGTGACAACATTGGAGCAATTACCTTAACGAAGGAATCTAGGTTTCACAAGAGAACCAAACACATCAAAAGATGCTTCAACACCATTCGTGAAAAGGTCAAGGATGGAGACATAGAGATTTGCAAAATACATATGGATCTGAATGTAGCAGACCCGTTGACTAAGAATCTTCCACGAAAAAAACATGATCAACACCAAGACTTCATGGGTGTTAGATTCATTACACTGTAATCTAGATTATTGACTCTGGTGCAAGTGGGAGACTGATGGAAATATGCCCTAGAGGCAATAATAAAGTTATTATTATTATATTTCCTTATTCATGATAAAGGTTTATTTTTCATGCTAGAATTGTTTTGATCAGAAACTTAAATACATGTGTGGATACATAAACAAATACCGTGTCCCTAGTGAGCCTCTACTAGACTAGCTCGTTGATCAAAAGATGGTTAAGGTTTCCTAACCATAGACATGAGTTTTCATTTGATAATGGGATCACATCATTAGGAGAATGATGTGATGGACAAGACCCATCTGTTAGCATAGCATATGATCGTTCAGTTTCTTGCTATAGCTTTCTTAATGTCAAATACATATTCCTTCGACTATGAGATCATGCAACTCTCGGATACCGAAGGAATACCTTGTGTTCTATCAAACATCACAATGTAATTGGGTGATCATAAATATGCTCTACAGGTATCTTCAAAGGTGTCTGTTGAGTTGGCGGGAGTCGAGATTGGGATTTGTCACTCCATATGACGGAGAGGTATCTCTGGGCCCTCTCGGTAATACATCATCACAAGAAGCTTGCAAGCAAAGTGACTAAGGATTTAGTTATGGGATAACGTATTACGGAACGAGTAAAGAGACTTGCCGGTAACGAGATTGAACTAGGTATGAAGATACCGAAGATCGAATCTCAGGCAAGTAACATACCGACAGACAAAGGGAATTACGTACGTTGTCATAAGGTTCGACCGATAAAGATCTTTGTAGAATATGTAGGAACCAATACGGGCACCCAGGTTCCGCTATTGGCAATTGACTAGAGAGGAGTCTCAGTCATGTCTACATCACTCTCGAACCCGTAGGGTCCGCACACTTAACGTTCATTGATGATATAGTATTATATGAGTTATGTATGTTGGTGACTGAATGTTGTTCAGAGTCCCGGATGAGATCACAGACATGACGAGGAGCTCCGGAATGGTCTGGAGGTAAAGATTGATATATAGGATGATATGGTTAGGCCAAGGGGTAAGGCCCACGGGGCTTTAGGTTGGTGCAAAAGGATGTTTTGCAGAGGTCAGGTTCCAAACGTCGGAGACCCTGGTGTCTGGCCTTGGGCCAGACGCCGAGGCCCATGGCGTCTGGTCCTGGAAGTCCGAGAAGGACTCTTCCTTGCGTGCAAAACTGACTTTGAGGAGGCTCTTTCTCCAAGTTTCGACCCAGGGCTCAACATATAAATAGAGGGGCAGGGCTAGCACTCGGAACACATCAAGATACACCAAGCCGTGTGCCGGCAACCCCGTCCCTCTAGTTTATCCCCCATCATAGTTTCTGTTGTGCTTAGCGAAGCCCTGCGGAGATTGTTTTTCACCAACACCATCACCATGCCGTCATGCTACCGGAAGTCATCTACTACTTCGCCCCTCTTGTTGGATCAAGAAGGCGAGGACGTCATCGAGTTGAATGTGTGCTGAAAGCGTAGGTGTCATATGTTTGGTACTTGATCGGGATGGGTCGTGAAGGTGTACGACTACATCAACCGCGTTGATAACGCTTCCGCTTAGCGATCTTCAAGGGTATGAAGATGCTCTCCCCCTCTTGTAGCTATGCATCTCCATGGATAGATCTCATGTTAGCGTAGAAATTTTTGGTTTTCCATGCAACATTCCCCAACATACCGCACACGGGTGTATTCTCTAAGCGTGTGTGACCGGAGGAGCTATCACTGATGGTTTCTGGGTCGTGTGGGAAGGACCCCCCTATCATACACACAAGCAAGGTGTTAGAACTCTGTCGGGGGAAGGGGTTAAAAACCGTTTGTATATATAGCATGTCATTGTACCAGTGCTTGATAAGAAAAGGCAATCTAAACACAAGGACATGGGTGTTTGGGAAGCTTCCGGTGAGCTTTGTTTCTATCCTGGTCTTTTAGTCATTTTTAGTTACTATTGTGCTTTTAACCGTACATCTGTTTGCTGGAACGTACATGTGTAATACATAGTTATTTGCTTAGTCTGGTTAGTTTTAAGCATGTGTGTTTTAAGTGTGTGTTCTTTAGTACTGAGATGTCTTTTGTGGTTGAACTGATGCTCTTATTTTGATCATATTACTTGTGTACCTAACCAATTGGAATTGACAGTCAAATCATGTTAGCATTGAGGCTTTAAATCTGTTAATTAAATGATATTTTTCTTGTGTGGTGCATTTATTAGTTACCCATTATTTTTCTCATTCCCAGTGGAAAACTCAGGATGAAGTGGTCTTTTTCAGGTCTATAAATGGCCAATCCTGGAGATGTCATCCCAAGTTCCCAGGATAACATGTCCGTAGGATGAGTTGAGAGATGGCCGCCGTATTGAGGCCACTGGTGATATTCCCCCTAGCCCTAGTAAGGCAAGTACTTCCCAAAGGCCAGGTTTTGGTATTGACGTAGCAGTTTCTGCATTGGAGCACCTCAAGCATTATTTTATTAATGTGCATTCTAAACTGGAAAAGGTCCCTACTATAGTTGAGTGTCTCGGT
Source organism: Triticum dicoccoides (assembly GCF_002162155.2). NCBI lineage: Eukaryota > Viridiplantae > Streptophyta > Magnoliopsida > Poales > Poaceae > Triticum > Triticum dicoccoides. Next base: position 387,623,600 of record NC_041384.1, read on the forward strand.
CGTGTTGATGGAATCCTACTTGATGGTCATCGATTTAATGCTGAAGAAGCAATGGACTACATCAAGATGGAGAGGATTTTTAATCAGCGATAAGCATGATGGTGCTGCTCACCTTATTCAAAGCTCGGCGCGCCTGTTGAACACCATCAAGTGTTTCAAAACTATGCAAGACTCTCGTTGTAAGCCGTATGAAGAAGATGATGATCTTGTTATCAAGTAGATGGAGCAGAATCAGGCTGCTGCCGGCAGGACAGCTGGTGATACCAAGGCTAATGTTTCTGACCACCACAGGAATGATGTCAACTTGGAGGCCATTGTTCTTGAGGTTACTTAGTTTTGATCTTTGAATTTTTTACTAGGTTGTTCTGCTATCAGTGTTATAGTTGAACTTGCTCATCTACTTCGATTATGATTTATGCAGGAGACCACTAATGGGGTTGAGGTTGGTGTTGTTGACAGTCGATTCAACGATCTATCTGCTGATAAGAACAAGGTTAGTTGTTATTTTTAGTATTTAGATAGGTTCTTAAATTTTCATGTGTACCTTTGTGCCTTACATGTTCATGTTTCTATCCAACGTCATTATGAATTGTAGGTTATACTTACATTTGCTAGTATAGTTTAACTTTTGGGTTTGCTTCTAATAACAAAATTGTTTTTCCTTTATTACTATCAATCAGGATCCGGTTGATGGCGATGAGGCTCATTTGCCCATCGGTGATGTTCCTATGAATGTTAGCAATAACAATCATAGTGCGGATGCTGCTAAGGTTTCTTTTATGTATTTGCATTATTTTTTGCAGGTTTCCCTGTTGTTTCTTGTAGTTGTAAAACTTACCCTGTGCACCTTTTGTGGCTTTTTCTAGTTGTTAGTTTTGCTCATTTTCATTAGTGTCTATTTTTTTCTTTTCAGATGCCTGATGTTGAACGTGAGGCGACCATTACTGGTGGAGTAGATGTTGGTTGTATTCCATTTAGCAGCGATTGCGATGTTGGTGTCAATTTTGCTGATGAGGATGTTGGTGCAACCAGTATACTTGTTGCAAAATCTTCTGGTGTTGGTAGCGCTGAGAATGATAACGGTTCTGATTCTAAGGATTTGCCTCTAGAAAATTTCCTGCTTGGAGGGCTTGACTATGATGATGCATTGGAAGACGTTGTGGTGTCTAGCATGGAAGAGGTGGTATCTGAAAATGATGATTTAATTATGTCTATTTCTTATGGCCCCTTGACGCCGGTGGTGCTCCTGTCGTCTTCTACTGCCAAAACCTGAAAGTGCAGGCAACTTGCTATTGTCACAAGATTTTTCATCATCAAACCCTAAAAGTGCAGGCAAGAATTTATAATAGTGTTAGGGTTTGGTGCCCCTTTTTAATGTACTTCTCATTTATGGTGTGGTGGTTGTGTTCCCCTATAATGTTTGAACTTATTATTTATTTCTTTTTTATGTTAGAAGATGGTACTAATGCTGCAAAGGTTGATGTGTTTTTCTTCATTGTTATGAGGTTGCACACGAACCATGAGAAATGGTTAGTGGGATTTTTTGTGTCCTGATTGTGCCTTTCATTTTTTTGCTCCTTCACTCTTGCTGGCACTGCAGTATTTTTAATTCCTCGCATCCTCTGTTTTCCCCAGTGATTTGCCAATGTTTCAAAATGATGAGTGTGACACTAGCGTTGGTGATGTGGCTTTTGTGTTCATCTTGGGTGGCCTCAACTCGGGTGTGGCTGATGTTATTCTATATTCTCTACGCGAAAAGTACTGGGGCACTGACAAGCTGATTGTTCCCAGATGGGTGACAGTGAGTATTGCTTTTTTTGTCTTTACTATCCTGCATTAGGTTTGATAAGTTGTTTGACAATTTTGAACTGATTTTTGTGTTTTGTACAACAGACCAAGATCCTTAATGGAGATATCGATGGCATTGTGTGGTAGTGGTTCACAAGATCAGGGGTTCATGGTTATGACTTTGTATGTGACTCATCCTTTTGTTAATAATTTTTCTATACTGATGAAAGCATGTGTACTCTTATTTAAAGCTATACTTATTTTTGTAACGAACTCAAACTAAAATGTTTCTTACAAGTTTGGACGGTGGAAATAAACTTAACTAGCCTGTTTTTTGTACTAAGGTGCTTAATCATTAAGAACCGATGATTTTGTAATCTATTTGGACTGATGAATTTCCTTGGTTTGCTTATTTTCGTCAGGTTCATTTGTCTACTTTTGATCCGCTGCCATTTGTGCCTGGCATGAAGGTTGGTTAAGATGTTGGCCACTGGTGCTTGGTTATTCTCAATTTGAAGTTCCATCATTTTGAGTGCCTTGATTTACTCCGTGATGAAACCTGGGGTGATGCGGTTAGATTTTTCAGGACCATGACAGATAATATAAAGAGGCTCTAGAGGGAATCCAGTGTAGGTAGGGCCAAACCGTTCTCCTCGGTGCGTGTTAATGATTTCTCTAGCGAGTTTATTCCTGTGCCACGGTAGCATAACATGTGAGTATCATTTCTAATGAAATTTATTAGTTGATTTTTGTTCTTGTAATGCATGATTTTTTCAATTTTCTTGTATTCATGTATTTTATTGTTATGTACCCTTTCTTTTTTCTAGTTAGCATGCATGATTGTCGTTTTTTACGCTACACAACTGAAAGTCTTATCAATTCCGGGAGGATGGTGTGATTGAAATGTTGGATTACACACACGAAGACATTCCTGACAGTAGAAAGACTCTCCTGTATACTTGTGCGACTAGTGATGTGTTTGAGGTGGACTTCCAAGGTTTGTTTGGCGTTGACCCTTGTACGTATGCATGACTTTTGTCTATGTTTCCAGCTTTCCCTCTTGACTAGTACTCTTATGAATTCTGTAGTTGAACTTACCATTTTGCTCCACCCTTTTGTTGTAGGTGATTGGTTGGATCTTGGGGAGCATGACTATAGAATCTTTGGCAGCCAGTTCTTGGAGCTGGAGCATGAGGTCTATTTTGAGCATCGCAAACCGTATGCCAGGCATCTTTAAACTCTCTGTGTGTCATGACCCGGTCCCGAGAGGGGCTCCAAATCTTTGTGCTTACTCTGCCAGTCCTTGGATCAATAGCTGACATGCATACTTGACGATGAAATACCAAGAATACATCATGGTAACCCACAAGTATAGGGGACCGCGACAGTCTCGAGGGTAGTATTTCACCCAAATTTATTGATTTGACACAAGGGGTCCAAAGAATATTTATGAGACTTAGCAGTTGAGTTCTCAATTAAACCACGCCTAGAGAACTAAATACCTGTAGCAAAGTATTTAGTAGAACAATAGTATGATAGTTTGATAGCAACGGCGATGGTAACAGTAGCCGTTTTGTGGTGATTGTAACAACATGAGCAAAGGTGGTAACTTAGTAGAGATAAATATGAGCAAAGCATAGGCATTGGATCCGCGATGGATATTTGTGTTGGATGACATTCATCATATAACAGTCACAACCCTCCCGTGGCAGCGGGGTCCATAAAGAAATCTAAGGGTTGTTAAGGCCTCCTTTTAATAGAGAGCTAGAACAAAGCACTAACACATGATGAATACATGAACTCCTTGAATTACAGTCATCCCCGGAGAGTATCCCAACTATTGTCACTTTGGGGTCTACGGATCAGAACAATAACAAGTGCATACAACTAGCAGATAGGATCAAGAACTCAAATATATTCATGACAACATAGAGGGTTCATATCTGAAATCGTGGCACTTGGGCCCTAGTGACAAGCATTAAGCATAGCAAAGTCATAGCAACATCAATCTCAGAACATAGTGGATACTAGGGATCAACCCCTAACATATTGACTCGATTACATGACAAATCTCATCCAACTCCATCACCGTCCAACAAGCCTATGAAGGAATTAATCACTCCCAGTGGTGAGCATCATGAAATTGTTGATGAAGAAGGGTTGATGATAACGATGGCGACGAATCCCCTCTCTAGAGCCCCGAACGGACTCCAAAATAGCCCTCCTAATGAAGAACAGGAGGTGGCGGCGGCTCTGTGTCGTAAAATGCGATGAAACTTCTTATCCTAGTTTTTCTCGGGGAAACGTTTATAGAGCTGGAATTAGGCCAGACGGCCGCCTATGGGACCCACAAGGCATCAGGGCACGCCCGGGGGGTAGGCGCGCCCTGTTGCCTTTTGACCAACTAGTGGCCCCCTCTGGTGGATCTTCATTCCAACATTTTTTATTTTAAAAAATCTCCGCAAAGTTTCATCCGATTCCAAGAACTTTTATTTCTGCACAAAAAACAACACCATGGTAGTTCCGCTGAAAATAGCATGAATCCGGGTTAGTTTCATTCAGATCATGCAAATTAGAGTCCAAAACAAGAGCAAAAGTGTTTGGAAAAGTAGATATGATGGAGATGTATCACATCACATGTCATAGTATTAAATCACAGATCCAGTGCATTACAATACACACCTGCTTAGTTCATAGGATAGCTACGATAGGTGGTTCATCATGTTCAACCTTAGGTTTTTCTACAATAGGTTCCCTAGAAGCATGCAAAGGTTCTATCCTTATTCGTTTTCTTTCTCTTCTTCCTAGGTGAACTAGGTGCATCATTATAAATTCTCGGAGAATCTTGCTCAATCCTCTTAGGACCTTCAGGATATAGAGGATTCTGAGTCATTTTACCACCTCTAGTAACTACTCTAATAGCATAATCATTCTTTTTATTTTTCATCTCATTAAGCAAATCATTTTGTGATTTAGAAACTTGTTCCAACTGAGTGTGAACCATGGATGAATGTTTACATAAGCCTTAATATCATTAGCAATTCTAAACATCAAATAACTCAAGCGTTCAATCATGATAGCATTACATTTCAGTTGATTGCTTACATATCTATTAAAGTTTTCTTGCTTCACAACAAAGTTATCAAATTCATCCAAGCACTGACTAGGAGGTTTATTATAGGGAATGTCACCTTCATCAAATCTATAAAGAGAATTTACCTCCACTACCTGTGTCGGGATGCCACTTCCATGTATTTCTTCAATAGGGGGTAGATTCTTGACATCCTCTGATTTAATAGTGTCGGGCCCGTGTGACTGGGGGTACCCAGGCCCGTCTGCCTCCGGCCCATCATGCGGCGCCAACAGAAAGGCCAGGCTGGCCCACCTTCGGACTTCACGAGCCAGGCCCTCGTGATGGACGCATCGTCAGGTGTCTTCAAGAGCCTCACGAGGCTCTCTCGCGGGACGGCTTCCTGAGGGTGCCTCCCAAGGCCCCTCGTGGAGGCGTTGTAACATCCCAATTTTCAAATTTGGATGTTATCACTAGGTCATCATATGCATTCATGCTCTTTGCATTTCTATTTGTTTTTATTTAAACATTTTGATCCTAGAAAAGGTTTCATAAAAAATCCATTTTTGAATTTTCAAAATTGGTAATTGGATCAAAGTGAATTTTTATTTGAAATTATTTTTCCAAATATTTCAAAATAAAATAGTGAGAGAAGATAATATGACTTCTTCAAAATAGAGGAAATTTTGGAAATTTAATTTTAAATAAAAATACATTTTATTTGCATTTTTATTTGAATTTTATTTGAGTAAATTAGGGGAAAATGCGTTTTCAAAATTGCATCTTAGCCCAGAAAAATGTCCATCTTGTCCTAAATATTAGGTTTGGACGGTGAAAATTGTTCTGGGATTTTTAGATTTTTTTATTTTATTTGGATTTTTCCGTTCGGGGAAATTATTTAAAAAAAATCTTTTCGGACCGAACTCGGCCGAAGGCCCAGCAGGCCCGCTCATGCCGCCGCCTTCCCCGCGCGCCGCCGTGCCCAAACCGGACTCCGGCAAGGAGTCCGAGCCGCCGCCGCCGACCCCCTACCCAAGTCGACCTCACCCCCCTTTAAAAGCAGGAGCCGCCGCCTCCCCTCTCACCTATACCCGCCGCCGCCGCAGCCCGTCTCCCCAAGCCGAGCGGCGCCGCCGCTGCCGCTGATGTTGCTGTCACGCCGCGCCGCCGCCGCACCACCCCGCATCGCGAGCCGCCGCTGCTGCCCTGCCTCGCCGAACCCGCCGTCTTCACCACCGTTTTTTCTTCTAGAACTGGTATAACCGCCGAACCCAACCCTATTTTTTCAGGTTTTCTCGATTTATTCGGTTTATTCCGTTTAGATCGGTTTTTAATTTAGGGTTCATTAATTAACGAACGTTCATCGGTTGGTTTCTGTTAACGAACGAATTCGTTCGTTTAGTTTGGTTAGCGGACGTTCGTCCGATAGACTTTTCTTTTTATTTTAATTTTTGGCCAGGGACCTATCCCCGAATACTTTTATCACAGATTAGTCCCTGATCTTCAAACCCTCGTTACTTTTTGCTCGTTTGTCCAAACCTAGTGAAACCAACGCCAAAATCTTCATCTTGTTCCCCTTTTCCAGATAATAAACTTGAACATGGTTTTGCCAATTTAAAATTTTGGTTTCAAGCAGATTTGAATTCGAATTTCTTTTGATCGTAGTTTGAGTTTCGTAGCTCCGATTCGACTAATTCCTTTTGCAAATCGAAGCTCTTCAGTTGAACGTTCAGTTTGGATCTTTTCTCTTGAGTTTTACCTTTGCATATTATGCTTGAGTGCTTATGTATGCTATTGTTTGTTCACGATAGAGTTTCCAGAGTGTGAGGCTTGCTACTACGAGTCACTAGGGTTTTTAGATCGTCAACAAGGCAAGTAACACTTTGATCATATCCCTTATTACCTAGTTTTTATGCATTAGTTTCAACCCTCAAACATTGCATGAGTAGGACTTGTTTAACATGTGGGTTTTGGGAAGTAGTTGAAGAGGTAGAACCTATTGCCCTTTACTTTCAAACCCTGGGAGTCACTATGTTATGCTTATATTGCTATGCTATGCTCATAGACATGGATTGGTTTGAGAGATTCATGAAGATGTGAGAGTTATTATAAATTAGTGGTTAACTTAAGGTGCCTACTTTAATACACATCTGGGTGGATTGGTTGGGACACCCTGGAGCACCCAGTGGTTGTCCGGGGACTTGGAGTAATCTAGTGTTGTCTTAGGATATCCTGGAGTACCCGTGTGATCATCCTATGGTTTGCCACACAAGCGCAAAGGGATCATAAGATTATTCATGCTAGAGACTTCCGTGTGCAGCTAGAAGCCATTATGGGCTCTGTAATAGTTGAGTAAGTTGTGGTAATCCTTTCCATGATGGGCTAGCAGATGTAGGGGATTGTAGGTGTACCGGTCTATCTATCGGTTAAGGGGACCTCTTCGGAAAGACTATGTCTCGGTCATCTGTTTCTCAAACACCATGCGGTGCGAGAAATACAACGGAGGAGATCAAGTCTTGTGGGGAAAAGTGTGCAAACCTCTGCAGAGTGTACAAACTAATCATGATTAGTCATGTCCCTGATTATAGACATCTTGAATATCTGGTACTTGAATCATTATGTTGATCTCATCACTTTACTTAATTAATTTGTTGGGTTATAATTATTATTTCGGGATTGAGTTAGAGGAACATTCTCAATAATTTTTTCAACCAACTTGGTAGTTAAATAAAATATATTCCTTTGTTGTAGGAAAACAGTTGGGGAACGCAGTAATTTCAAAAAAATATCCTACGCACATGCAAGATCTATCATGGTGATGCATAGCAACGAGAGGGGAAGAGTATTGTCCATGTACCCTCGTAGACCGTAAGCGGAAGCGTTATGACAACGCGGTTGATGTAGTCGTACGTCTTCACGATTCGACCGATCCTAGTACCGAAAGTACGACACCTCTGCGATATGTACACGTTCAGCTCGGTGACGTCCCACGAACTCTCAATCCAGATGAGTGTCAAGGGAGAGCTTCGTCAACACGACGACGTGATGACAGTGATGATGATGCTACCGGAACAGGGCTTCGCCTAAGCACCACTACGATATGACCGAGGTGGATTATGGTGGAGGGGGGCACTGCACACGGCTAAGGGATCAATGATCAACTTGTGTGTCTATGGGGTTCCCCTTGGCCATGTATATAAAGGATGGAGGGAGGAGGAGGCCGGCCCTCATAGGTGATACGTCTCCAACGTATCTATAATTTTTGATTTCTCCATGCTATGTTATCTACTGTTTTGGGCAATATTGGGCTTTATTATCCACTTTTATATTCTTTTTGGGACTAACCTATTAACCGGAGGCCCAGCCCAGAATTGCTGTTTTTTTGCCTATTTCAGTGTTTCAAAGAAAAGGAATATCAAACGGAGTCGAAACGGAACGAAATCAACTGGAGTAGTTATTTTTGGAAGGAAAGCTACCGGATGGACTTGGACCCCATGTTAGGAGCCAAGGGAGGTGCTCACGAGGGTGGGGGCGCCCCCTAGGGCGCGCCCCCTGCCTCGTGGGGCCCCCGAAGCTCCACTGACGTACTTCCTGCACCCATATATACTCACGTACCCTAAAACTTCCAGAACATACAATAGATCGGGAGTTCCGCCGCCAGAAGCCTCCGTAGCCACCGAAAACCAATCTAGACCCGTTTCGGCACCCTGCCGGAGGGGGCAATCCCTCTCCGGTGGCCATCTTCATCATCCCGGTGCTCTCCATGACGAGGAGGGAGTAGTTATCCCTCGGGGCTGAGGATATGTGCCAGTAGCTATGTATTTGATCTCTCTCTCTCTCTCTCTCTCTCTCTCGTGTTCTTGAGGTGATACTATCTTGATGTATCGTGAGCTTTGCTATTATATTTGGATCCTATGATGTTTCTTCCCCCCTCTACTCTCTTGTAATGGATTGAGTTTCCCCTTTGAAGTTATATTATCAGATTGAGTCTTTAAAGATTTGAGAACACTTGATGTATGTCTTGCCGTGGATATCTGTGGTGACAATGGGATATCACGTGATTCACTTGATGTATGTTTTGGTGATCAACTTGCGGGTTCCGCCCATGAACCTATGCATAGGGGTTGGCACACGTTTTCGTCGTGATTCTCTGGTAGAAACTTTGGGGCACTCTTTGAGGTCCTTTGTGTTGGTTGAATAGATGAATCTGAGATTGTGTGATGCATATCGTATAATCATACCCACGGATACTTGAGGTGACATTGGAGTATCTAGGTGACATTAGGGTTTTGGTTGATTTGTGTCTTAAGGTGTTATTCTAGTACGAACTCTAGGTCTGTTTGTGACACTTATAGGAATAGCCCAACGGATTGATTGGAAAGAATAACTTTGAGGTGGTTTCGTACCCTACCACAATCTCTTCGTTCGTTCTCCGCTATTAATGACTTTGGATTGAGTCTTTGTTGCATGTTGAGGGATAGTTATGTGATCCAATTATGTTAGTATTGTTAAGGGAACTTACACTAGCAAAAGTATGAACCCTAGGCCTTATTTCTTATCATTGCAATACCATTTAGGCTCACTTTTATCATTAGTTACCTTGCTGTTTTTATATTTTCAGATTACAAAAACCTTTATCTACAATCCATATACCACTTGTATCACCATCTCTTTGCCGAACTAGTGCACCTATACAATTTACCATTGTATTGGGTGTGTTGGGGACACAAGATACTCTTTGTTATTTGGTTGCAGGGTTGCTTGAGAGAGACCATCTTCATCCTACGCCTCCTACGGATTGATAAACCTTAGGTCATCCACTTGAGGGAAATTTGCTACTGTCCTAAAAACCTCTGCACTTGGAGGCCCAACAACGTCTACAAGAAGAAGGTTGTGTAGTAGATATCAAGCTCTTTTCTGGCGCCGTTTCCCGGGAGGTGAGTGCTTGAAGGTATATCTTTAGATCTTGCAATTGAGTCTTTTAGTTTCTTGTTTTATCACTAGTTTAGTCTATAAAAGAAAACTATAAAAAATGCAATTGAGTTTGTCTCATACACTTCATCTTTTTAATATCTTTCGTGAGTATGATGGAAAGGAAAATTGTGCCAAAGTGTTAGAAGAAGAATGCATTAAAATGTTTGGCACTAAATCTTTGAATGATGAGCATGATTGCAATGTTGTAAGTACGCATTATTTGAATATCCATGATACTAATGATGATTGCATTAGTTATGATGAAAATGTCTCCTATAAACATGTCAATTTTTGTGGAGTGCATTGGGTTTGTAAGTACACACCAAATAGGGAAGATAGATATTGCAAGAGGCATAAGTACTTAGAAACTAAATTGTTGCAAGAAGAGCTAGATGAATGTGCTAAAAATTGAATTTTTCTTTGCCCTACTTGTGAACTTTGCAATGAACATGATCATTTTAGTACCCAATGCAAATTGTTTCATGATCGTATCGTGTCCAAAAATTGTGATGACTTGATTTCCCTTGCACATCATGATGAACTTAGTTTGCTCTTGGGTTATGAAGAAATTAAACGTATAACTAAGGATATTCCAAAAATTTCCCTTGATAAAGTTCTTCATTTTGATCTAGAGAAAATTTATATGTATTGTGCGGTGAATTGCATTGAAAATCCTTATATTGCCAACTACATAAAGAAAATAAAATAAATAGAAGATGAAGAGAATACTAATGAAAGGGAAGAGACTTCCAAATATCCTCCTATTATTTCTTATGATGAATCAAGTAACGAGGAGGAGCCTCCTATTCAACCAATCTCATTAATAAGGAGCTCCAAAAAGAGGATTGAACCCACACATGATGTGGTGAAGAAGAAGAAAAGAAAAAGGAAGAGAGGTAAAAAGATATCTCTCCTAAATAGTACTGCTCCTATTACTATTGTGCCTCATGAAAATATAATTGTGGAAGATAATGATACTTCTTATGATCTTAAAAATCTTTTTGGCACTTGCTTGGAAGAATATGATAATTGATATACTATTGGTGCTATCCATACTATTAATTATGAGAGTGATTATGCTTATGATTTGAAAAGGCACAAGCTTGGGGATGCTATGTTTTATGAATATGATGTTTTTGAGAATATATTTTATGAAATTAATGTTTGTCCTAATCTTGGGGAAGCTATGTTTAATGAAGATGATATTTTTAGTCTCACAAGTTTTGATATGCAAGTTTATAATGATGATAGCATGCCTCCTACTTATGATGATTATTGTGATGATACTTATGCTATAAAAAGTAGTGATTATATTTATAAAACTTGTCATGATTATGATTACCCCTTCTCTGAACATTACTCTTTTAATGTGGAAACTATTTATAGTATTCGAGTTTCTTATGATACTCCCACTATTCCGAATGAGAAGAATTTTGCTTATGTGGAGAGTAATAAAATTTCTATGCTTGTAGATCATGAAAAGAATTCTTTATGTGATAGTTATATTGTTGAATTCATTCATGATGCTACTGAAAATTATTATGAGGGAGGAACTTATGCTTGTAGGAATGGCAATAATATCAAGTTTCCTCTCTATGTGCTTAAAGTTTTGAAGTTATGCTTGTTTTACCTTCCTATGCAAGTTGATTCTTGTTCCCACAAGTTGTGTGCTCACAAAATCCCTATGAATAGGAAGTGGGTTAGACTTAAATGTGTTAGTCATATTCTTCATGATGCTCTCTTTATGTTACAATTCTTATCTTCTATACGAGCATCGTTGAAATCATCATGCCTAGCTAGGGGCGTTAAATGATTGCGCTTGTTGGGAGGCAACCCAATTTTATTTTTGTTCCTTGCTTTTTGTTCCTGTTTAGTAATGAATAATTCATCTAGCCTCTGTTTAGATGTGGTTTTAGTTGTTTAATTAGTGTTTGTGCCAAGTAGAACCTTTGGGAAGACTTGGGGGAAGTCTTGTTGATCATGTTGTAAGAAAACAGAAACTTTAGTGCTCACGAGAATTGCTGCCATTTTTATTTTAAGAGTGCTATTTAGTTAATTATTTTTGAAGATGATTAATAGATAAATTCCTCAGGTCCAGAATTTTATGATTTCCAGAAGTATACGTTTGATCCACATTACTACAGACTGTTCTGTTTTTGACAGATTCTGTTTTTCATGTGTTGTTTACTTATTTTGATGAATCTATGGCTAGTAAAAGAGTTTATAAACCATAGAGAAGTTGGAATACAGTAGGTTTAACACCAATATAAATAAAGAATGAGTTCATTACAGTAACTTGAAGTGGTGATTTATTTTCTTATACTAACGGAGCTTACGAGTTTTCTGTTAAGTTTTGTGTTGTGAAGTTTTCAAGTTTTGGGTAAGGATTCGATGGACTATGGAATAAGGAGTGGCAAGAGCCTAAGCTTGGGGATGCCCAAGGCAACCCAAGGTAATATTCAAGGATATCCAACAGCCTAAGCTTGGGGATGCCCCGGAAGGCATCCCCTCTTTCGTCTTCGTTCATCGGTAACTTTACTTGGAGATATATTTTTATTTACCACATGATATGTGTTTTGCTTGGAGCGTCATTTTATTTTATTTAGTTTTGCTTGCTGTTTGAATAAAATACCAAGATCTCAAATTCTTAAATGTTAGAGAGTCTTCACATAGTTGCATAATTATTCGACTACTCATTGATCTTCACTTATATCTTTCGGAGTAGTTTGTTGTTTGCTCTAGTGCTTTACTTATATCTTTTAGAGCATGGTGGTAGTTTTATTTTGAAGAAATAGATGAACTCTCATGCTTCACTTAGATTATTTTGAGAGTCTTAAATAGAATGGTAATTTTCTTAAAATCCTAATATGCTAGGTATACAAGATTAGTAAAAACTTTCTTATGAATGTGTTGAATACTAAGAGAAGTTTGATGCTTGATGATTGTTTTGAGATATGGAGGTAATAATATCAAAGTCGTGCTAGTTGAGTAGTTGTGAATTTTAGAAATACTTGTGTTGAAGTTTGGGATTCCCGTAGCATGCACGTATGGTCAACCGTTATGTGATGAAGTTAGAGCATGATTTATTTATTGATTTCTTCCTTATGAGTGGCGGTCGGGGACGAGCGATGGTCTTTTCCTACCAATCTATCCCCCTAGGAGCATGTGCACAGTACTTTGTTTCGATAACTAATAGATTTTTGCAATAAGTATGTGAGTTCTTTATGACTAATGTTGAGTCCATGGATTATATGCACTCTCACCCTTCCACCATTGCTAGCCTCTCTAATACCGCGCACCTTTCGCCGGTATCATACACCCACCATATATCTTCCTCAAAACAGCCACCATACCTACCTATTATGGCATTTCCATAGCCATTCCGAGATATATTGCCATGCAATTTTCCACCGTTCCGTTTATTATGACACGCTCCATCATTGTCATATTGCTATACATGATCATGTAGTTGACATTGTATTTGTGGCAAAGCCACTGTTCATAATTCTTCCATACATGTCACTCTTGAGTCATTGCACATCCCGGTACACCGCCGGAGGCATTCATATAGAGTCGTATTTTGTTCTAAGTATCGAGTTGTAATTCTTGAGTTGTAAGAAAATAAAAGTGTGATGATCATCATTATTAGAGCATTGTCCCAGTGAGGAAAGGATGATGGAGACTATGATTCCCCCACAAGTCGGGATGAGACTCCGGACAAAAATAAAAGAGGCCAAAGAAGCCCAAAAAAAGAGGCCGTAAAAAAGAGAAAGGCCCAAATAAAAAAAATAAAAAAATGAGAGAAAAAGAGAGAAGGGACAATGCTACTATCCTTTTACCACACTTGTGCTTCAAAGTAGCACCATGATCTTCATGATAGAGAGTCTCCTATGTTGTCACTTTCATATACTAGTGGGAATCTTTCGTTATAGAACTTGGCTTGTATATTCCAATGATGGGCTTCCTCAAAATGCCCTAGGTCTTCGTGAGCAAGCAAGTTGGATGCACACCCACTAGTTTCTTTTGTTGAGCTTTCATATACTTATAGCTCTAGTGCATCCGTTGCATGGCAATCCCTACTCACTCACATTGATATCTATCGATGGGCATCTCCATAGCCCGTTGATACGCCTAGTTGATGTGAGACTATCTTCTCCCTTTTTGTCTTCTCCACAACCACCATTCTATTCCACCTATAGTGCTATATCCATGGCTCACGCTCATGTATTACGTGAAGATTGAAAAAGTTTGAGAACATCAAAAGTATGAAACAATTGCTTGGCTTGTCATCGGGGTTGTGCATGATTTAAATATTTTGTGTGGTGAAGATGGAGCATAGCTAAACTATATGATTTTGTAGGGATGAACTTTCTTTGGCCATGTTATTTTGAGAAGACATAATTTCTTAGTTAGTATGCTTGAAGTATTATCATTTTTATGTCAATATAAACTTTTGTCTTGAATCTTTCGGATCTGAATATTCATACCACAATTAAGAAGAATTGCATTGACATTATTCCAACTAGCATTCCACATCAAAAATTCTTTCTTTTATCATTTACCTACTCAAGGACGAGCAGGAATTAAGCTTGGGGATGCTTGATACGTCTCCAACGTATCTATAATTTTTGATTGCTCCATGCTATGTTATCTACTATTTTGGGCAATATTGGGCTTTATTATCCACTTTTATATTCTTTTTGGGACTAACCTATTAACCGGAGGCCCAGCCCAGAATTGCTGTTTTTTTGCCTATTTCAGTGTTTCGAAGAAAAGGAATATCAAACAGAGTCGAAACAGAACGAAATCAACTGGAGAAGTTATTTTTGGAAGGAAAGCTACCGGATGGACTTGGACCCCACGTCAGGAGCCAAGGGAGGTGCTCACGAGGGTGGGGGCGCCCCCCTGCCTCGTGGGCCCCCCGAAGCTCCACCGACATACTTCCTGCACCCATATATACTCACGTACCCTAAAACTTCCAGAACAGACAATAGATCAGGAGTTCCGCCGCCAGAAGCCTCCGTAGCCATCGAAAACCAATCTAGACCCATTCTGGCACCCTGCCAGAGGGGGCAATCCCTCTCCGGTGGCCATCTTCATCATCCCGGTGCTCTCCATGATGAGGAGGGAGTAGTTCTCCCTCGGGGATGAGGGTATGTACCAGTAGCTATGTGTTTGATCTCTCTCTCGTGTTCTTGAGGTGATACTATCTTGATGTATCACGAGCTTTGTTATTATATTTGGATCCTATGATGTTTCTTCCCCCCTCTACTCTCTTGTAATGGATTGAGTTTTCCCTTTGAAGTTATCTTATCAGATTGAGTCTTTAAAGATTTGAGAACACTTGATGTATGTCTTGCCGTGGATATCTGTGGTGACAATGGGATATCACGTGATTCACTTGATGTATGTTTTGGTGATCAACTTGCGGGTTCCGCCCATGAACCTATGCATAGGGGTTGGCACATGTTTTCGTCGTGATTCTCCGGTAGAAATTTTGGGGCACTCTTTGAGGTCCTTTGTGTTGGTTGAATAGATGAATCTGAGATTGTGTGATGCATATCGTATAATCATACCCACGGATACTTGAGGTGACATTGGAGTATCTAAGTGACATTAGGGTTTTGGTTGATTTGTGTCTTAAGGTGTTATTCTAGTACGAACTCTAGGGCTATTTGTTGTTGGGGAACGTAGCAGAATTTAAAAAAAAAGTCTATGCATCACCAAGATCTATCTATGGAGTCATCTAGCAACGAGGGAGAGAGGAGTGCATCTACATACCCTTGTAGATCACGAGCGGAAGCGTTCAAGAGAACGGGGTTGATGGAGTCGTACTCGTCGTGATCCAAATCACCGAAGATCCTAGTGCCGAACGGACGGCACCTCCGCGTTCAACACACGTACGGAGCGAGGACGTCTCCCGCGCCTTGATCCAGCAAGGAGGAGGGAGAGGTTGAGGAAGAGGGCTCCAACAGCAGCATGACGGCGTGGTGGTGGTGAAGCTGTAGTACTCCGGCAGGGCTTCGCCAAGCTCTTACGAAGGAGGAGAGGTGTTGGGGAGGGGAGGGGATGCGCCTTGGATGTTGTGTGCAGCCCTCCCCTTGCCCCTCTATTTATAGGGGAAGGAGGAAGGGGGCCGGCCCCCTCTAGATGAGATCTAGAGGGGGGCGGCGGCCAAGGGGAGGGGGCTTGCCCCCCAAGCAAGGGGGGCGCCCCCTTTAGGGTTTCCCCCCCAACCCTAGGTGCATGGGCCCAAGGGGGATGCGGCCAGCCCATGTAGGGCTGGTTCCCTTTCCTCTACAGCCCATTAGGCCCTCCGAGAGAGGTGGCCCCTCCAGGTGGACCCCCGGAACCCCTTCGGTGGCCCCGGTACAATACCGATATGCCCCCGAACCTTTCCGGTGACCATATGACAACTTCCTACATATAAATCTTCACCTCCGGACCATTCCGGAACTCCTCGTGACGTCTGAGATCTCATCCGGGACTCCGAACAACATTCGGTAATCACATACAAGTCTTCCTAACAACCCTAGCATCACCGAACCTTAAGTGTGTAGACCCTACGGGTTCGGGAGACATGCAGACATGACCGAGACGACTCTCCGGTCAATAACCAACAGCGGGATCTGGATACCCATGTTGGCTCCCACATGCTCCTCGATGATCTCATCGGATGAACCACGATGTCAAGGATTTAATCAATCTGTATAAAATTCCCTTAGTCAATCGGTACATTACTTGCCCAAGACTCGATCGTCGGTATCCCAATACCTTGTTCAGTCTCGTTACCGGCAAGTCACTTTACTCGTACCGTAATGCATGATCCCATGATCAACCACTTGATCACATTGAGCTCATTATGATGATGCATTACCGAGTGTGCCCAGAGGTACCTCTCCGTCATACGGAGTGACAAATCCCAGTCTCGATCCGTGCCAACCCAACAGACACTTTCGGAGATACCTGTAATGTACCTTTATAGTCACCCAGTTACGTTGTGACGTTTGGCACACCCAAGGCACTCCTACGGTATCCGGGAGTTGCACAATCTCATGGTCTAAGGAAATGATTCTTGACATTCAGAAAAGCTACAGCAAACGAACTACACGATCTTTGAGCTATGCTTAGGATTGGGTCTTGTCCATCACATCATTCTCCTCATGATGTGATCCCATTATCAATGACATCCAACGTCCATAGTCAGGAAACCATGACTATCTTTTGATCAACGAGCTAGTCAACTAGAGGCTCACTAGGGACGTGTTGTGGTCTATGTATTCACACATGTATTACGATTTCCGGATAACACAATTATAGCATGAACAATAGACAATTATCATGAACAAAGAAATATAATAATAACCATTTTATTATTGCCTCTAGGGCATATTTCCAACAGTCTCCCACTTGCACTAGAGTCAATATTCTAGTTACACTATGATGAATCGAAGACCCATGCAGTTCTGGTGTTGATCATGTTTTGCTCTAGGGAGAGGTTTAGTCAACGGATCTGCCACATTCAGGTCCGTATGTACTTTACAAATCTCTATGTCTCCATTTTGAACACTTTCACGAATGGAGTTGAAGCGACGCTTGATATGCCTGGTCTTCCTGTGAAACCTGGGCTCCTTGGCAAGGGCAATAGCTCCAATGTTGTCACAGAAGAGAGTCATCGGGCCTGACGCATTGGGTATGACTCCTAGGTCGGTAATGAACTCCTTCACCCAGACTGCTTCTTGTGCTGCCTCCGAGGCTGCCATGTACTCCGCTTCACATGTAGATCCTGCCACAACACTTTGCTTGCAACTGCACCAGCTTACTGCCCCACCATTCAAAATATACACGTATCCGGTTTGTGACTTAGAGTCATCCAGATCTGTGTCGAAGCTAGCATCGACGTAACCCTTTACGACGAGCTCTTCATCACCTCCATACACGAGAAACATGTCCTTAGTCCTTTTCAGTTACTTCAGGATATTCTTGACCGCTGTCCAGTGTTCCATGCCGGGATTACTTTGGTACCTTCCAACCAAACTTACGACAAGGTTTACATCAGGTTTGGTACACAGCATAGCATACATGATAGACCCTATGGCCGAGGCATAGGGGACGACACTCATCTTTTCTCTATCTTCTGATGTGGTCGGGCATTGAGCCGTGCTCAATCTCATACCTTGCAATACAGGCAAGAACCCCTTCTTTGACTGATCCATTTTGAACTTCTTTAATATCTTGTCAAGGTACATACTCTGTGAAAGACCAATGAGGCGTCTCGATCTATCTCTATAGATCTTGATGCCTAATATATAAGCAGCTTCTCCAAGGTCCTTCATTGAGAAACACTTGTTCAAGTAGGCCTTTATGCTTTCCAAGAATTCTATATCATTTCCCATCAACAGTATGTCATCCACATACAATATGAGAAATGCTACACAACTCCCTCTCACTTTCTTGTAAATGTAGGCTTCTCCATAAGTCTGCGTAAACCCAAATGCTTTGATCATCTCATCAAAACGAATGTTCCAACTCCGAGATGCTTGCACCATCCCATAAATCGAGCATTGGAGCTTGCACACCTTGTCAACATTCTTAGGATCGACAAAACCTTCCGGCTGCATCATATACAATTCTTCCTTAAGGAAACCATGAATGCCGTTTTGACATCCATTTGCCATATTTCATAATCATAGAATGCGGCAATTGCTAACATGATTCGGACGGACTTCAGCTTCGCTACGGGTGAAAAAGTCTCATCGTAGTCAACCCCTTGAACTTGTTGATAACCCTTGGCGACAAGCCGAGCTTTATAGATGGTCACATTACCATCCGCGTCTGTCTTCTTCTTAAAGATTCGTTTATTTTCTATGGCTCGCCGATCATCGGGCAAGTCAGTTAAAGTCCATACTTCGTTTTCGTACATGGATCCTATCTCGGATTTCATGGCTTCCAGCCATTTGTCGGAATCCGGGCCCGCCATCGCTTCTTCGTAGTTCGAAGGTTCACTGTTGTCTAACAACATGATTTCCAAGACAGGGTTGTTGTACCACTCTGGTGCGGAACGTGTCCTCGTGGACCTAAGAAGTTCAGTAGTAACTTGATCTGAAGTTTCATGATCATCATCATTAACTTCCTCTCTAGTCGGTGCAGGCACCTCAGGAACATTTTCTTGAGCTGCGCCACTTACCGGTTCAAGAGGTAATACTTCATCAAGTTTTACTTTCCTCCCACTTATTTCTTTCGAGAGAAACTCTTTCTCTAGAAAGGACCCATTCTTGGCAACAAAGATCTTGCCTTCGGATCTGAGGTAGAAGGTATACCCAACAGTTTCTTTAGGGTATGCTATGAAGACGCATTTTTCCGACTTGGGTTCGAGCTTTTCAGGTTGAAGTTTCTTGACATAAGCATCGCATCCCCAAACTTTTAGAAACGACAGCTTAGGTTTCTTTCCAAACCATAATTCATACGGTGTCGTCTCAACGGATTTCGACGGAGCCCTATTTAAAGTGAATGCGGCAGTCTCTAAAGCATAGCCCCAAAATGACAGCGGTAAATCGGTAAGAGACATCATAGATCGCACCATATCCAATAGAGTGCAATTACGACGTTCGGACACACCATTACGCTGAGGTGTTCCAGGCGGCGTGAGTTGTTAAACTATTCCACATTTTCTTAAGTGTGTGCCAAATTCGTGACTCAAGTATTCTCCCCCACGATCTGATCGCAAGAACTTGATTTTCTTGTCACGTTGATTCTCAACCTCACTCTGAAATTCCTTGAACTTTTCAAAGGTCTCAGACTTGTGTTTCATTAAGTAGACATACCCATATCTACTCAAGTCATCAGTGAGGGTGAGAACATAATGATAGCCACCGCGAGCCTCAACACTCATTGGACCGCACACATCAGTATGTATGATTTCCAATAAGTTGGTTGCTCGCTCCATTGTTCCTGAGAACGGAGTCTTGGTCATTTTACCCATGAGGCATGGTTCGCACGTGTCAAATGATTCGTAATCAAGAGACTCTAAAAGTCCATCTACATGGAGCTTCTTCATGCGTTTGACACCTATGTGACCAAGGCGGCAGTTCCACAAGTATGTGGGACTATCATTATCAACCTTACAACTTTTGGTATTCACACTATGAATATGTGTAGCATTACGCCCGAGATTCATTAAGAATAAACCATTCACCATCGGAGCATGACCATAAAACATATCTCTCATATAAATAGAACAACCATTATTCTCGGATTTAAATGAGTAGCCATCTCGAATTAAACGAGATCCTGATACAATGTTCATGCTCAAAGATGGCACTAAATAACAATTATTGAGGTTTAAAACTAATCCCGTAGGTAAATATAGAGGTAGCGTGCCGACGGCGATCACATCGACCTTGGAACCATTCCCGACGCGCATCATCACCTCGTCCTTCGCCAGTCTCCGCTTATTCCGCAGCTCCTGTTTTGAGTTACAAATGTGAGCAACCGCACCGATATCAAATATGCAGGAGCTACTATGAGTACTGGTAAGGTACACATCAATTACATGTATATCACATATACCTTTCGTGTTGCCGGCCTTCTTGTCCGCTAAGTATTTGGGGCAGTTCCGCTTCCAGTGACCACTTCCCTTGCAATAAAAACACTCAGTCTCGGGCTTGGGTCCATTCTTTGGCTTCTTCCCCGCAGCTTGCTTACCGGGCACGGCAATTCCGTTGCCGTCCTTCTTGAAGTTCTTCTTACCCTTGCCTTTCTTGAACTTAGTGGTTTTATTCACCATCAACACTTGATGTTCCTTTTTGACTTCTACCTCTGCTGATTTCAGCATTGAATATACCTCAGGAATGGTCTTTTCCATCCCCTGCATATTGAAGTTCATCACAAAGCTCTTGTAGCTCGGTGGAAGCGACTGAAGGATTCTGTCAATGACGGTGTCATCCGGGAGATTAACTCCCAGCTGAGTCAAGCGGTTATGCAACCCAGACATTTTGAGTATGTGCTCACTGACAGAACTATTTTCCTCCATCTTACAGCTGAAGAACTTGTCAGAGACTTCATATCTCTCGACCCGGGCATGAGCTTGAAAAACCATTTTCACCTCTTCGAACATCTCATATGCTCCGTGTCTCTCAAAACGCTTTTGGATCCCCAGTTCTAAGCTGTAAAGCATGCCGCACTGAACGAGGGAGTAATCATCAGCACGTGACTACCAAGCGTTCATAATGTCTTGGTTCTGTGGGACGGGTGCGTCACCTAGCGGTGCTTCTAGGACATAATCTTTCTTGGCAGCTATGAGGATGATCCTCAGGTTCCGGACCCAGTCCGTATGGTTGCTGCCATCGTCTTTCAGCTTGGTTTTCTCTAGGAACGCGTTGAAGTTGAGGACAACGTGGGCCATTTGATCTACAAGACATATTGTAAAGATTTTAGACTAAGTTCATGATAATTAAGTTCATCTAATCAAATTATTCAATGAACTCCCACTCAGATAAACATCCCTCCAGTCATCTAAGTATAACATGATCCGAGTTAACTAGGCCATGTCCGATCATCACGTGATACGGACTAGTCAACATCGGTGAACATCTTCATGTTGATCGTATCTTCTATACGACTCATGCTCGACCTTTCGGTCTTCTGTGTTCCGAGGCCATGTCTATACATGCTAGGCTCGTCAAGTCAACCTAAGTGTATTGCATGTGTAAATCTGGCTTACACCCATTGTATTCGAACATTAGAATCTATCACACCCGATCATCACGTGGTGCTTCGAAACAACGAACCTTCGCAATGGTGCACAGTTAGGGGGAACACTTTCTTGAAATTATTGCGAGGGATCATCTTATTTAAGCTACCGTCGTTCTAAGCAAATAAGATGTAAAACATGATAAACATCACATGCAATCAAATAGTGACATGATATGGCCAATATCATTTGCTCCTTTTGATCTCCATCTTCGGGGCTCCATGAGCATCGTTGTCACCGGCATGACACCATGATCTCCATCATCATGATCTCCATCATCGTGTCTTCTTGAAGTTGTCTCGTCATCTATTACTTCTACTACTATGGCTAATGCTTTAGCAATAAAGTAAAGTAATTACATGACATTTATGTTGACACGCAGGTCATAAATAAATAAAGACAACTCCTTTGGCTCCTGCCGGTTGTCATACTCATTGACATGCAAGTCGTGATTCCTATTACAAGAACATGATCATCTCATACATCACATATATCATTCATCACATCCTTTGGCCATATCACATCACAAAACACTTGCTGCAAAAACAAGTTAGACGTCCTCTAATTGTTGGTGCAAGTTTTTACGTGGCTGCTATAGGTTTCTAGCAAGAACGTTTCTTACCTATGCCAAAACCACAACGTGAATTGCCAATTTCTATTTACCCTTCATAAGGACCCTGTTCATCGAATCCGATTCGACTAAAGTGGGAGAGACAGACACCCGCCAGCCACCTTATGCAACTAGTGCATGTCAGTCGGTGGAACCAGTCTCACGTAAGCGTACGTGTAAGGTCGGTCCGGGCCGCTTCATCCCACGATGCCGCCGAATCAAGATAAGACTAGTAACGGTAAGCAAATTGACAATATCGACGCCCACAACTGCTTTGTGTTCTACTCGTGCATAGTAACTACGCATAGACCTAGCTCATGATGCCACTGTTGGGGAACGCAGCAGAATTTAAAAAAAATTCTACGCATCACCAAGATCTATCTATGGAGTCATCTAGCAATGAGGGAGAGAGGATTGCATCTACATACCCTTGTAGATCACGAGCGGAAGCGTTCAAGAGAACGGGGTTGATGGAGTCGTACTCGTCGTGATCCAAATCACCGAAGATCCTAGCGCCGAACGGACGGCACCTCCGCGTTCAACACACGTACGGAGAGAGGACGTCTCCCGCGCCTTGATCCAGCAAGGAGGAGGGAGAGGTTGAGGAAGAGGGCTCCAACAGCAGCACGGCGGCGTGGTGGTGGTGAAGCTGCAGTACTCCGGCAGGGCTTCGCCAAGCTCTTACGGAGGAGGAGAGGTGTTGGGGAGGGGAGGGGCTGCGCCTTGGATGTTGTGTGCAGCCCTCCCCTTGCCCCTCTATTTATAGGGGAAGGAGGAAGGGGGCCGGCCCCCTCTAGATGAGATCTAGAGGGGGGCGGCCAAGGGGAGGGGGCTTGCCCCCCAAGCAAGGGGGCGCCCCCTTTAGGGTTTCCCCCCCCCCCAACCCTAGGTGAATGGGCCCAAGGGGGGATGCGGCCAGCCCATGTAGGTCTGGTTCCCTTTCCTCTACAGCCCATTAGGCCCTCCGAGAGAGGTGGCCCCTCCCGGTGGACCCCCGGAACCCCTTCGGTGGCCCCGGTACAATACCAATATGCCCCCGAACCTTTTCGGTGACCGTATGACAACTTCCTACATATAAATCTTCACCTCTGGACCATTCCGGAACTCCTCGTGACGTCCAGTATCTCATCCGGGACTCCGAACAACATTCGATAATCACATACAAGTCTTCCTAACAAACCTAGCGTCACCGAACCTTAAGTGTGTAGACCCTACGGGTTCGGGAGACATGCAGACATGACCGAGACGACTCTCCGGTCAATAACCAACAGCGGGATCTGGATACCCATGTTGGCTCCCACATGCTCCTCGATGATCTCATCGGATGAACCACAATGTCGAGGATTCAATCAATCCGTATACAATTCCCTTTGTCAATCGGTACGTTACTTGCCCAAGACTCGATCGTCGGTATCCCAATACCTTGTTCAGTCTCGTTACCGGCAAGTCACTTTACTCGTACCCTAATGCATGATCCCGTGATCAACCACTTGATCACATTGAGCTCATTATGATGATGCATTACCGAGTGGGCCCAGAGATACCTCTCCGTCATACGGAGTGACTAATCCCAGTCTTGATTCGTGCCAACCCAACAGACACTTTCGGAGATACCTGTAATGTACCTTTATAGTCACCCAGTTACATTGTGACGTTTGGCACACCCAAGGCACTCCTACGGTATCCGGGAGTTGCACAATCTCATGGTCTAAGGAAATGATACTTGACATTCAGAAAAGCTACAGCAAACGAACTACACGTTCTTTGAGCTATGCTTAGGATTGGGTCTTGTCCATCACATCATTCTCCTAATGATGTGATCCCGTTATCAATGACATCCAGCGTCCATAGTCAGGAAACCATGACTATCTTTTAATCAATGAGCTAGTCAACTAGAGGCTCACTAGGGACGTGTTGTGGTCTATGTATTCACACATGTATTACGATTTCCGGATAACAAAATTATAGCATGAACAATAGACAATTATCATGAACAAAGAAATATAATAATAACCATTTTATTATTGCCTATAGGGCATATTTCCAACATTTGTGACACTTATAGGAATAGCGCAACGGGTTGATTGGAAAGAATAACTTTGAGGTGGTTTCGTACCCTACCATAATCTCTTCGTTTGTTCTCCGCTATTAGTGACTTTGGAGTGACTCTTTGTTGCATGTTGAGGGATAGTTATGTGATCCAATTATGTTAGTATTGTTGAGGGAACTTGCACTAGTGAAAGTATGAACCCTAGGCCTTATTTCCTATCATTGCAATACCGTTTATGCTCACTTTTATCATTAGTTACCTTGCTGTTTTTATATTTTCATATTACAAAAACCTTTATCTACCATCCGTATACCACTTGTATCACCATCTCTTTGCCGAACTAGTGCACCTATACAATTTACCATTGTATTGGGTGTGTTGGGGACACAAGAGACTCTTTGTTATTTGGTTGTAGGGTTGCTTGAGAGAGACCATCTTCATCCTACGCCTCATATGGATTGATAAACCTTAGGTCATCCACTTGAGGAAAATTTGATACTGTCCTACAAACCTCTGCACTTGGAGGCCCAACAGCGTCTACAAGAAGAAGGTTGTGTAGTAGATATCAATAGGGCGCGCCCAAAGTGTGGAGTCCTACTAGGACTCCCTAGTCCTAGTAGGATTCCAGCTCCCACATGGAATAGGAAAAAAGGAAGGGAGAAGGTGAAGGAAGGAAGGGGGCGCCCCCTTTCCTAGTCCAATTTGGACCAGTCCATGGGGAAGGGGTGCGGCCACCCTTGAGGCCATTCTCTCCTTTCCCGTATGGCTCATTAAGGCCCAATACGAATTCCCGTAACTCTCCGGTACTCCCAAAAATACCCGAATCACTTGGAACCTTTCCGATGTCCAAATATAGCCTTCCAATATATCGATCTTTATGTCTCGATCATTTCGAGACTCTTCGTCATGTCCCCGGTCTCATCTGGGACTCCGAACAAACTTCGGTCATCAAATCACATAACTCATAATACAAATCATCACAGAACGTTAATTGTGCGGACCCTACGGGTTCGAGAACTATGTAGACATGACCGAGCTTCATCTCCGGTCAATAACCAATAGCGGAACCTGGATGCTCATATTGGTTCCTACATATTCTATGAAGATCTTTATCGGTCAAACCGCATAACAACATACGGTGTTCCCTTTGTCATCGGTATGTTGCTTGCCCGAGATTCGATCGTCGGTATCATCATACCTAGTTCAATCTTGTTACTGGCAGGTCTCTTTACTCATTCCGTAATGCATCGTCTCACAACTAACTCATTAGTCACATTGCTTGCACGGCTCAAAGTGATGTACATTACCGAGAGGGCCCAGAGATACCTCTCCGATAGACGGAGTGACAAATCCTAATCTCGATCTATACCAACTCAACAAACACCATCGGAGACATCTCTAGAGCATCTTTATAATCACCCAGTTACGTTGTGATGTTTGATAGCACACAAAGTGTTCCCTCGGTATTCGGGAGTTGTATAATCTCATAGTCAGAGGAACATGTATAAGTCATGAAGAAAGCAGTAGCAATAGAACTGAATGATCATTATGCTAAGCTAACGGATGGGTCTTGTCCATCACATCATTCTCTAATGATGTGATCCCATTCATCAACTGACAACACATGTCCATGGCTAGGAAACTTAACCATCTTTGATTAACGAGCTAGTCAAGTAGAGGCATACTAGGGACACTCTGTTTGTCTATGTATTCACACATTTACTAAGTTTCCGGTTAATACAATTCTAGCGTGAATAATAAACACTTATCATGATATAAGGAAATATAAATAACAGCTTTATTATTGCCTCTAGGGCATATTTCCTTCAGTCTCCCACTTGCACTAGAGTCAATAATCTAGTTCACATCTGAAAGTGCATTATATCGACTAGAGGGGGGTTGAATAGGCGATTTTTATGAAAGTCTTCAGAACATGGGAGTTTTGAAGACAAATGATAAAATTAAACCTATTACCATGCAGCGGAAGGTAGACTACACTAGGCAAACCATAGTCAAGTATTCAATGAAGTGAAGGCACAAAGACTAAAAGCAGCTAGGTAGTAAGGATCAGGTAGGAAGATATTGTGAAGCCAAACAGAACACGTAGTCACTCAGTGAAGACAAATGATAGTGCAAACATACAATGACTTCACAATGAGTAACAGTAAGTAAAGTGAAGTGAAGATGAAACCAGTGACTCATTGAAGATAATGATTTGTTGGACCAGTTCCAGTTGCTGTGACAACTGTACGTCTGGTTGGAGCGGCTAGGTATTTAAACCTTAGGACACACAGTCCCGGACACCCAGTCCTGAACACGCAGCTCAGGACACCCAGTCCTCACCGTATTCTCCTTGAGCTAAGGTCACATAGACCTCGCCCAATCACTCTGGTAAGTCTTCAAGGTAGACTCCCAAACCTTCACAGACTTCAGTCACCGGCAATCCACAATGTCTCTTGGATGCTCAGAACGCGACGCCTAACCGGCTGGAGGATGCACAGTCCTCAAGTGTAATAAGTCTTCAGATCACACAGACAAGAAGACTTAAGTGATGCCCAATTCTCTCTGGCTCTGGTGGTTAGGGCTTTATCCTCGCAGGGAATTCTCTCTCAAAGGCTTCGAGGTGGGTTGCTCTCAAACGACAAAAGCCGTACTTTCAATCTGAGAAGCCAACCGTTTATGGTTGTAGGGGGTGGGCTATTTATAGCCACTTGGCAACCCGACCTGATTTGTCCGAAATGATCCTGGGTTACTAAGGAACTGACACGTGTCCCAACGGTCAGATTTCAAACTCACATGGCAACTTTACTTGGGCTACAAGCAAAGCTGACTTGTCCGACTCTGGACAAGATTCGCTCTCATAGTCTTCACTCGAAGACATAGGTTTTTGGTTTAGGCATCACTTCAGTCATTCTGACTGGTTCTCTTGGACCCCACTTAACAGTACGGTGGTTCCTATGACTCAACACAAAAGAAAAAGAACTACGAAAGATCTAAGTCTTCGAGCTCCATAGGCTTCATATCGTGTCTTCTCTTGTCATAGTCTTCAATGTGAATATCTTCATATACCACCTTTGACTTCAATGTCTTCATAAAGTTTTAGGGGTCATCTCTGGTAGTAAAACCGAATCAATGAGGGACTTCTACCTGTGTTATCCTGCAATTCTCACAAACACATTAGTCCCTCAACTAGGTTTGTCGTCAATACTCCAAAACCAACTAGGGGTGGCACTAGATGCACTTACAATATCCCCCTTTTTGGTGATTGATGACAAACTAGTTGAAGTTTTCAACGGGGAATATAATCTGTGAAATTGTA
The DNA here is from genome assembly GCF_002162155.2 of Triticum dicoccoides. NCBI lineage: Eukaryota > Viridiplantae > Streptophyta > Magnoliopsida > Poales > Poaceae > Triticum > Triticum dicoccoides. Next base: position 387,651,163 of record NC_041384.1, read on the forward strand.
AAGAATAAGGAATTGTCTTCATAAGTTGCAAGGGCTCCCCCTAAAGATGTGCATATGAGTTAATTTGCTTTTGGAATGCAAATGCACATGGCAGGTGGTACTTGTGGAGATCCACTTCAACTTATGATGACAATCCACTATGCATGTGAAAGTATATGAAGATAATGCCATGCATAATGGAAAATGGACGTCTGCAGAATGAGCTAAGTGCGGAATTTATCGTCGCACGTGCGGAATTTATCTTCGCAAAACAAGGTGGCAAATAAGTAGCAGACGACCATCTAGTTTAAGTGTTACAACTCATAAGAACCAAATGTAGCAAAAAAAAGAGTTGTAAGCACGAAGCAAAAGATAAGGCACCCGCCCATATGAACCCGCTTGAAGACTATCAATCTCATATGCTTCTCCCCCTTTTGTCAATAATGACCAAAAAAGGTTTGAATACATAGAGCTTCTACTCGTTCCCATGAGGAGTAGGTGAAGTAGCAGGGTTGTTAGTGTTGTTTGGCGGTGCAGAAGAGCTTGGAGGTGCTGAAGGAGGTGTCGGTGAAGTAGCATCGTCTTCTTCCTCAATAATTCTGGCAGTGACTGTGGCAGTAGAGGAAGAGAACTCAGAGTCTTCAAGGGATGGAGTTCCTAGCAGCACAGCCCTTCGAGGAGGTGTGGAGTCAAACTTGAATCTCTCAGTGAAGCCATCCTCTTGAAGATCAGCTTCAGAAAGCATCATTGTTAGCCCTTTCCATGTGCGGCGACAGGTTTCATGGGCAACGAAAGCATTCTTGGTGGCAAGATTTCGAGTGCGATTAACATCCACCAAGAGGCTTTTCATCTGACGCTTCAGCCAGTCATGATGCCTGATGCAGCAAGTTGGTGTATGAAGAAGTCCTGTGCATTGAAGCATTTGCCATGAAGTATATAGAAGACCATAGTCTTCATTGCACCCTGAAGCTTGGCATTTGGAGAGTGCCCTTTGATAGGCCAGAGAGTTCGCCTGATGATGTGATAGATGGTTCTGGGAAGGTACTCAAGGTCTTCAACGAAGAACTCTGTGGGATAAGCAGCATCTTGGGGCAATGGCTTCATCATGCTGAGCATTTGACTCATATCAGGTTCTGGCCGCTGAAAGATGCTCTTAATAGCTTTAGCATGCAGCTGACAGCCTTGCTCGAAGAGATCGCCAGGAGTGGGCAAGCCAGTGAGCTCAATGATGTCAAATGCATTGGCTTTGTGATGAACGTTGCCAGTCATCCACTCCAGGACCCAAGTCTTCGGATCTCTGCTATACCCTTTGATGTGAAGTGTGGCATAGAATTGTAGCAGCAGCTCTTCATTCCAATGCTCTTCATCAGTAACAAACTGCAGCAGACCCACTTGCTTGAAGCAATCCAACGCTTCTTCTAGACAGGGCAGACCAGCTATAGCTTCAACATCAAGGCGCTTGTGTGGGAAGATGCGACCTTGATTGTAAAGAATGCAAGAGTAATAGCTTCGCTGAGGATAGCTCCAGAACTGATCAGATGATATCCTTTCCCTTGAGTAGGGGTTCCTGGAGCTATTGAAGAACGTGTTGTCTGCCCTGAAGCCACTGATGTTGAAGGAGCCAGGTGTTGATGCAGGACCTGGACACCTTGGCAGTCTTGGGATTGGCTTCTGGACCTGAGGCCTGTGCTCAACATGATAGTTGAATTGGGGACCGGCAGCAGACTCAGGAACAGAAGTAGCGGGATCAGTGGCTTTGCTGTGTTCTGAAGCTTTTGCTGGGGAGGGCTCCACATTAGCTTCATTGGTGTTTGTGGCAGCCTCAAGATTTTCATCCTCCACTTGACTAGCTGGAGGGTCGGTCACAGGCACGTTCTCCTGGAGAACTGCTTCTTGGTGGAACAAGGGAGTGGGATCTTGTGGTACTTCTTCTTCTGCGGCTGATGCAGCCGGAATGTCTTCAGCAGAGACTTGAGGCCTTGGACCTTTGCGAAGCCTGTGGAACACAGACGACGCCTGTGGAGTTGGAGTGGCCTGGGACTCATAGTCTTCTTCCTCTTGTGGGCGATCCACCCATGAAGCATCCTGTGCAATTGGCGTCAGTGGACGACCAATGCTGATGAATTCACTGTTTTCTAACTGAGGAAGGACTGCATCATCTTCTACATTGTCATGATGACCAATGTCTTCAGCAGCGATGGGATCAGCTGCTGGAATGTCTTCAGCTTTAGGATCCTCTGTGGAAGCAGGCTCATGAACTGTCAGTCAACGTTCTGCGTCAGGATGAACCATAGAAATTGGTTCAACTATCAAGGGCTCTGTGGGAGCAGCCCGAGCTTTCTTGGTCTTTCGCTTTTTCTTGGTGGGGGCAGTAGGAGAGTCTTCAGAGTGTTTCCTCTTCCTGGCTTCAGCCTCAGCAGTTCTTATCTTCTTGAGCTCTAAAGCTGTTGACCGACTCTTTGGCTTCGAGCCAGTCATTCTTGTTGGGAAGACAATCGGAACCGCTTCTTGCCTTGGTGCATCAGATTCAGCCGTAGCAGGCTTCTTCTTCTTCTTTGCGGCCATCCTGGGGTCGATGCCAGGACGCCCAAGTGCCTTGCACTTCTCAGCCTCATTATAGGCTTGCACACATCTGTCAGCCAGAGTCTTCATGCGCTCACGCGAACCCTGAGCTTCTGCACGCTTCTTCACAAAGGCTTCCTTGAGCTCGTGCATCATTGTCTTGAAGTTCTTCACGTCTTGCACGCTGAGCTTGGCCATATGCTTCTTGAACTGAGCCTTTTCATAGTCAATCTTCCGCTTCAGCTCAACAATGTGTTGGGCAATAGCAAGTTCTAAAGCAATGGCGCCTTGTAAGGCGACACTGAGGCCAATGGGTAGCTACAGATCTTCAAAGCTAATGTTTGGCGTGTCAAACCACTCATCAATGAAGTTGTGGATGATGGTGACATCAAAGAGAGGCAGATCATTGAAGATTTCTGCTTCTTCTTTGCTCTTGATGAGTTGCTCAAGAGCGTCATCTGCAAGATCTTCATCACTTGACAGATCAATGTCGTCGTTCCGCAGAATGGCAGCAGCTGTTAGCTCTTTGCCAGTGTGAGGCAGAGGCATCTTGGCCTTCTGGGGCCTTGAGACGCGTGATAAATCTTCAGACTGCACACTGTCTTCAGGAGGTGCAGTTGCCAATGGCTTCGCCCTTGAGATTTTTGGTGAAGGGGCTGGCTTTGAAGCTTTTGGCTTCTTCAACTGCAGGCGCGTCATCAGACTCAGTGTCAGCCGCAGGCTCATTCACTGCAGTCCCTTGAACCAAGATGTAGGTGATGAGGCCTTCAAGGTTGGCGAAAGGACCGATGACATTGGGTTCTGCATGTCGTGTGCCATCTGCCCTTGGAGATGAGGGACCAGGGTTGAAGTCTAACCCAAAAGTCTTCTTGTTCTGCTTCGCAGAGTTTTGAGCAAACTGGAAGTTGCGCTTGAACAGATTGTCGTCATGACACCATAGCAGTGACGACGAGTGTGCATCAGCAGGCTGTGGTCCACGGACCATGCATGGATAGAAGCCTTGAGCAATGGCTTCATCTCTGGACCTGGGTAGAAGATTCTTGAATAGGATGTCTCCCCATGGTCTCTTGATGGTGTTTTTCTCAGCATACTCCTGGGTCACAAATCTGTATTTGAACCATTGTTCTGCCCAATATCTTCGAATCCATTGGATTCGGGTCTTGCGCTGACTGTAATCCTCTTCAGGATCTGTCTTGTACATTTCTGAGAGTTCATCTGGCAGATCTCTGGAGGTCTCACCACGACACTTTCTGCCACCCTTCCTTGCTGCCTTTTCTGAAGCCATAAACTTTAACTTGAAAGGCTTCAAGACGTTCAAAGGCTTCAAAGGTTTTCGTTTGCTGGACCAACAGGAACTGGCTTCGGAAGAATTTATGTGATGCTGTAAGAATTCTGCAAATGAATGCAGACTATGAGAACCAAAGGATTCTCCCACGGACATGTACCTGTGACAGCATTAAGGTGCGAGGGAAGGGGAAGAGGTCATATGCATTCTCAGAAGATTTTGAAGATAAATCAGTTTAGAAGATATTGACCTCATCGTGCGAAGACATTCACTCATAGATAAGAAATTGGTTCCAAATTTGTACGAATCCACAGATCAGTACAAGTGAGGAATCTAACTACTTTGTGAAGCACAAGTGAATATACTAGGCATGTTATGAGATGCAGTATGAGAGAGATCTAGCTTGTGTGAACAGAAACTGCTTGTGGTAGAAAGTGACAGATCAATAGGATCAACGGTGCTGTAAAAAGGGAGTTTTATTTACCACACTGAGAACTTCTAGACGGAGTGGGAGATGAGGCCGAGCAGTTCACTCTTCCGTGCCCTAACTTGGCGACGGAGGACACCTACGGCGACGGCGGAGAGGACGATGTCCGTGGTCGGCGTGAAGACGGCGTCGGAGAGGTTGCGGCAGCGAAGCGCTTCGTCGCCGGCGTCGTCGAGAGCTAGCGGTGGCGCTAGGGTTCATGCGAGGGTGGAAGAAGAGATAATGACTGCTGTGAGTGTGTATTTATAGGCACAGGGGAAGCACTGTGCTATTACACAGGTGCCCCTGGCGATTCGCATCTGAGGAACACGTGGCCAGTATGCGGAATTTTGGGGTTTGTTCCACGTCCCACACACGCCTGGATTGTCGGGTGGTCGTTCCTACTTCTCCGGATTTCATGTGGAGGAATGAGCATTGAAAACGGACTTAATGGTTGTCTCTATATCTTCTGTTGACAAGGACGCAGAGAAGACATTCAACATTTTCAATAAAATGCATATGACTTGGAGAGATAGAGTTTGAGATAGAAAGCATAGAGAAGTTGGGGTCCGATCACATTCACTTAGTTCAAAAGATTCAACATGAAGACATAGCTATAAGTGAATGATGTAGAGGACAGAACACTAGCATATATATATATATATATATATATATATATATATATATATATATATATATATATATATATATATATATATATATATATATATAAAATCAACATAGTGAAGATAATCATGAAAATATGTTGAGTTTGAAGCCAAACCAAATGTGAAGACATTGCAAGGTAATGCCATGAGTGAAACACTTCAAAATAGAACGTTTGGTGGTGGCGTTACCCACCGTATAGGAAGTATTAGACCCAGACACGGCGCACAATTATCGTGGCACTCCGAAGTCAAATTCCACATCAATGTATTCACACTTAGAATGTATGTCTTCATTGAGTGAAGATATACTTAACTTCGTGTGTTGCACATCTAAGTCATCAATATCCATAAGGGTTAGGATGTGTGCCTGATCATAGGACATTTGAGGATTCCAGGATATTTAGCTCACATCGTAACTTGCAAAACCTCTTCTCATCCAAGGGCTTGGTGAAGATATCTGCCAATTGCTCTTCAGTGTTGACGTGTATGATATCAATGTCTTCCTTCACAACATGATCTCTGAGAAAGTGATGACAAATTTCAATGTGCTTTGTCTTCGAGTGCTGAACTGGGTTGTTAGCAATCTTGATGGCGCTTTTGTTGTCGCAGTAAAGTGGCACTTGCTTCAGATGAATGCCATAGTCCTTGAGTGTTTGCTTCATCCACAGAAGCTGAGCGCAGCAAGATCCAGCAGCAATGTATTCAGATTCAGCAGTGGAGAGAGATACACAGTTCTGCTTCTTTGAAGACCAACATACAAGTGATCGTCCCAGAAAGTGACATGTGCCTGATGTAGACTTGCGATCAACTTTGTCACCAGCATAATCAGCATCTGAGAATCCAACCAGATCAAACTCTGAGCCCTTTGGATACCATAATCCTAGAGTTGGGGTGTGATCCAAATATCTAAGAATTCGCTTCACAGCTAAGTGATGCGACTCCTTTGGTGCCGCTTAAATCGAGCACACATGCAAACACTAAGCATAATATCTGGCCTAGATGCACATAGATAAAGTAAAGAACCAATCATGGAGCGGTATACCTTTTGATCGAACTCTTTACCATTGTCGTCAGGACCCAGATGATGTTTGGCTGGCATTGGTGTTGTGAAGCCTTTGCAGTCTTGCATACCGAACTTCTTCAGGAAATCTTTGAGATACTTCTCTTGAGATATGAAGATGCCATTGCGTTGTTGTCGTATTTGAAGACCAAGGAAGAACTTCAGCTCCCCCATCATGGACATCTGATATTGCTCTTGCATCATATAACCAAACTCTTCACTGAACTTCTGATTGATGCAGCCGAAGATAATGTCATCCACATATATTTGGCACACAAACAGTTCACCATCATATGTCTTCGTGAAAAGAGTGGGATCTAGGGAACCAGGTATGAAGCCTTTGCTCTTCAGGAAGTATTTGAGTGTGTCATACCAGGCCCTAGGGGCTTGTTTGAGGCCATACAGTGCCTTGTTGAGCTTGTATACCATGTCAGGATGTTTTGGATTTTCAAAGCCAAGTGGTTGTGCAACATACACTTCTTCTTCAATCTTGCCATTGAGAAAGGCACTCTTCACATCCATTTGATATAGAAGTATGTTATGATGATTTTCATAGGCCAGCAGTATGCGTATGGCTTCAAGTCTAGCCACGGGAGCAAATGTTTCATCGAAGTCAATGCCTTCCACTTGAGTATATCCTTGAGCAACGAGACGAGCTTTGTTTCTGACAACTTGACCATGCTCATCTTGCTTGTTGCGGTATATCCATTTGGTGCCTATTATATTGTGCTTCCGTGGATCAGGACGCTTAACCAGTTCCCATATATTATTCAGCTCAAACTGTTGAAGCTCTTCTTGCATAGCTTGAATCCATTCAGGTTCCATGAAGGCTTCTTCAACTTTCTTGGGTTCTGATATCGAGACGAATGCGAAGTGCCCACAGAAATTTGCTAGCTGAGTTGCCCTTGAACGAGTGAGTGGACCAGGTGCATTGATGCTATCAATTATTCTTTCAATCTGCACTTCATTGGCAACACGAGGATGTACAGGGCGAAGACTTTGCTCTTGCTGTTCATTGTCGTTGTTGGAAGGAATGTCTTCAGGCTGAGCATTGTCTTCATGTTGATCAGGTGCTGAAATGATAAGTTCCTCTTCAGGATGAGCTTCAGAAGGTATAATTTCTCCAGTTCCCATTAGCTTGATTGATTCACTGGATGGAACTTCATCTAGCACACTTGGCAGCTGCTCTCTTTGTGAGCCGTTGGTCTCATCGAACCGCACATCCACTGTTTCAACCACTTTGTAATGAAAGAGATTGAAGACTCTGTAGGAGTGAGAATCCTTTCCATATCCAAGCATAAAACCCTCATGTGCTTTTGGTGCAAATTTTGAGGTGTGATGTGGGTCCTTGATCCAGCACCTTGCGCCAAATACTCTGAAGTAACTGACATTTGGCTTTTTGCCAGTAAGGAGCTCATAAGATGTCTTGTTCAGTAGGTTGTGAAAATAAACACGATTGATTGTATGGCATGCAGTATCAATGGCTTCGGGCCAGAATTTTCTTGGGGTCTTGTACTCATCTAGCATCGTTCTGGCCATCTCAATTAGTGTTCTGTTCTTGCGTTCGACGACGCCATTCTGCTGTGGCGTGTACGGGGCTGAGAATTCATGTGTGATGCCCAAGGTATCAAGATATGTATCAAGGCTCGTGTTCTTGAATTCAGTGCCATTGTCACTTCTGATGTGCTTTATCTTGGCGCCAAAATTGTTCACAGCTTGATTGACGAAGCGTCTGAAGACATCCTGCACTTCAGTCTTGTAGATGATTATGTGCACCCAAGTATATCTAGAATAATCATCAACAATAACGAAGCCATAGAGGCAAGCAGTAGTAGTTAGAGTTGAGTAATTAGTGGGACCGAAAAGATCCATGTGAAGCAGTTCGAAGGATTGAGTAGTAGTCATGATTGTCTTCGAGGGATGTTTGGCCCTCGTCATCTTCCCTGCTTCACAGGCACCGCATAAGTGGTCTTTCTTGAACTTGACGCCCTCGATGCCTATGACATGCTTCTTCTTCGCAAGGGTGTGGAGGTTCCTCATGCCAGCATGTCCAAGCCTCCGATGCCAGAGCCAGCATTCTGAAGCCTTTGCTAGAAGACATACTGCAAGTTGTGGCCCTGCTGAGAAATCTACCACGTACAAATCATCTTTTCGATACCCTTCAAACACTAGAGACTTGTCAGATTCCATTAGTACAAGGCAACAATATTTTCCAAACATTACGATCATGTTCAAATTGCAAAGCATTAAGACAGACATTAAGTTGAAGCCAAGGGATTCAACAAGCATGACTTTATCCATGTGTTGATCCCTTGAGATTGCAACTCTACCTAGACCCAATACCTTACTTTTACCAGTGTTAGCAAATGTGATGTGGCTCTTGTCGGATGGACGTAAGGTTGAGTCCATAAGAAGACTTCTTTTGCCAGTCATGTGATTTGTACACCCACTGTCAATAATCCATTCTGAAGACGCTGGTGTCGTACCCTACAGTGCAGTTAGGGGGATAGACTTCACCAAGGGCATTGTGAAGCAAAAACATTTGACGAACCAGTGGGTTATGAAAGCTTAGATCCAGGTTAGGACTTATAGGGAGAGTAGCAAGCGATTCAGGTACGAAGTACATAGTAAGACCATTTGGGCATTTGATCTTGCGCCCTACAAGATGTTTAAGGTCCCCAGCAATAGCGTTAGACGATTTTTTTTCTGCTGGAGACCTTTCCCTGCAAAAGAGAGTTAAGCCTTCTTAACCACCCACATGTTCAAGGGTGGCTTAGAAGCAATAAGTCTAAGTGCAGCATCTGAGAATTTTGGCTTTGAAGCCTTAGCAAACAGTCTTGCAGGCGGACAATAGTACTCATAAGAATAAGCAGAATAGTTCTTGCTCTTATGAACATGGCGGTTTGATGAACCTCTCTCATATTCATATGCCTGAGTATGGTTTCCCTGCAAAACATTTGCGTTAGTGTGACTCAGGTGAGTTCTCTGTTTGTATGAAGCCTTTGGACCGTATGAAGCCTTTGGTCTGAGGTTTGTCTTCTTCAAGTGAGGTGTCATGAAGACATTCACAGGAAGATTTTCCAGACACCTTTTCGGAACCCAGATCTTCTTCATAGGCAGTCCATTTCTGCAGTTAGTACCAATGTACCTGGCAAACACTTCACCATTCTGATTCTTAAACAGTATATAGTTTGCATCAAAGGATTCATCAATGATAATGGGGTTAGCACAAGTGAAGCCAGATAGATTGGATGGATCTGCTGAAGGTTCCTTTGTAGAAACCCACATGGTTTTGGGGTACTGCTCAGGTTTCCAATAAGAGCCATCCCCATTCATTTTCCTTACGAACCCAACACCCTCTTTCCTAGGGTTTCGGTTCAGAATCTGCTTTTTGAGGACATCACATAGTGTCTGATGCCCTTGAAGACTTTTGTACATCCCTGTTTCAAGCAATGTCTTCAACCTAGCATTCTCATCAGCAATAGCGGTGGTATCCTCGGCAGAGGGGTTAGCTACCACATCAACAGTTGAAGATATTGCAACAGCAGTAGCAGTAGAACATTCAGCAACAGAAGTAGCATTATCACGCTCAATGCATTTAAGACATGGTGGTTCAAATCCTTCCTGAGCGGGACTAATCTGTTTGGCGCGAAGTGACTCGTTTTCCGTTTGAAGATCTTCATGAACCGCTCTCAATTTCTCAAGATCTTGCTTCCTTTGAAGATAATCATAGGATAGCTTTTCATGAGTTGTTGAGAGAGTTTCATGACGACTTTCAAGTTCCTGATACTTAACGTGGAGATTTTTATGTCTTCAATTAAGGATTCAGATCGAGTCATTTCAGCACCTAACAGATCATCGCTTCTGTCTAACAGTTTTTGAATATGTTCCATAGCTTTCTGTTGTTCAGTTGCAATTTTAGCAAGTGTTTTGTAGCTAGGTTTTGAACCACAATCAGAGTCATCATCACTAGATGTTTGATAGTGAGTAGTGTGTGTGTTTACCTTGGCACCGCGTGCCATGAAGCAGTAGGTAGAAGTAGAGTAGTCCTTGTTATTTGCATCGGTGTTGGTGATGAAGTCATTGTCTTCAGTGTTGAAGATGGACTTGGCAACATATGCTGTAGCCAGACTTGTGACGCCTGAGTCGGATTCCTCCTCAGACTCCACCTCTGCCTCCTCAGAAGCAGACTCCTCCTCTGAATCCATTTCCTTGCCAACAAACGCACGTCCCTTGCCAGATGAGCTCTTCTTGTGTGATGAAGACTTTGAGGAAGACTTGGAAGAAGACTTTGAGTATTTCTTCTTCTTCTTGTCGTCAGAGTCATATTCCTTGCTCTTCTTCTTCTTTTTGTTCTCATTGTCCCACTGTGGACACTCAGAGATGAAGTGGCCAAGTTTCTTGCACTTGTGAAATGTTTTCTTCTTGTAGTCATGAGCACGAGCTTCATCATTCCTTGAAATTGATCAGGAAGACTTTCTGAAGCCTTTCTTCTTGGTGAATTTTTGGAACTTCTTGACAAGCATAGCAAGTTCCCTTCCAATGTCTTCAGGATCATTAGAACTGCTGTCAGATTCTTCTTCAGATGAGGAGACAGCTTTTGCCTTCAAGGCACGAGTTCGCCCATAGTTTGGACCGTAGATATCTCTTTTCTCCGAAAGCTGAAACTCATGTGTGTTGAGCCTCTCAAGTATGTCAGATGGATGGAGTGTCTTGAAATCAGGACGTTCTTGAATCATCAGGACCAGGATGTCAAACGAACTATCAAGTGATCTCAGCAGCGTCTTGACGACTTCATGTTTTGTAATCTCAGTGGCGCCGAGGGCTTGAAGCTCATTTGTGATGTCAGTGAGTCGGTCAAATGTGTGTTGGACATTCTCATTGTCATTTCGCTTGAAGCGGTTGAAGAGGTTGCGAAGGACATTGATTCTTTGATCTCTCTGGGTTGAGATGCCTTCATTGACCTTGGAGAGCCAGTCCTAGACCAGCTTGGATGTCTTCAAAGCACTCACACGGCCATACTGTCCATTGGTCAGATGACCACAGATGATGTTCTTGGCAGTAGAGTCCAGTTGAACGAATTTCTTGACATCAGCAGCAGTGACACCTTCTCCAGCCTTGGGAACGCCATTCTCGACGACATACCATAGGTCAACGTCAATGGCTTCAAGATGCATGCGCATCTTATTCTTCCAGTAGGGATATTCAGTTCCATCAAAGACGGGGCACGCAGCGGAGACTTTAATTATCCCTGCAGTCGACATAGCTAAAACTCTAGGTGGTTAAACCGAATCACACAGAACAAGGGAGCACCTTGCTCTGATACCAATTGAAAGTGCGTTATATCGACTAGAGGGGGGGTGAATAGGCGATTTTTATGAAAGTCTTCAGAACATGGGAGTTTTGAAGATAAATGATAAAATTAAACCTATTACCATGCAGCGGAAGGTAGACTACACTAGGCAAACCATAGTCAAGTATTCAATGAAGTGAAGGCACAAAGACTAAAAGCAGCTAGGTAGTAAGGATCAGGTAGGAAGATATTGTGAAGCCAAACAGAACACGCAGTCACTCAGTGAAGACAAATGATAGTGCAAACATACAATGACTTCACAATGAGTAACAGTAAGTAAAGTGAAGTGAAGATGAAACCAGTGTCTCGTTGAAGACAATGATTTGTTGGACCAGTTCCAGTTGCTGTGACAACTATACGTCTGGTTGGAGCGGCTAGGTATTTAAACCTTAGGACACACAGTCCCGGACACCCAGTCCTGAACACGCAGCTCAGGACACCCAGTCCTCACCGTATTCTCCTTGAGCTAAGGTCACATAGACCTCGCCCAATCACTCTGGTAAGTCTTCAAGGTAGACTCCCAAACCTTCACAGACTTCATTCACCGGCAATCCACAATGTCTCTTGGATGCTCAGAACGCGACGCCTAACCGGCTGGAGGATGCACAGTCCTCAAGTGTAATAAGTCTTCAGATCACACAGACAAGAAGACTTAAGTGATGCCCAATTCTCTCTGGCTCTGGTGGTTAGGGCTTTATCCTCGCAGGGAATTCTCTCTCAAAGGCTTCGAGGTGGGTTGCTCTCAAATGACAAAAGTCGTACTTTCAATCTGAGCAGCCAACCGTTTATGGTTGTAGGGGGTGGGCTATTTATAGCCACTTGGCAACCCGACCTGATTTGTCCGAAATGACCCTGGGTCACTAAGGAACTGACACGTGTCCCAACGGTCAGATTTCAAACTCACACGGCAACTTTACTTGGGCTACAAGAAAAGCTGACTTGTCCGACTCTGGACAAGATTCGCTCTCATAGTCTTCACTCGAAGACATAGGTTTTTGGTTTAGGCATCACTTCAGTCATTCTGACTGGTTCTCTTGGACCCCACTTAACAGTACGGTGGTTCCTATGACTCAACACAAAAGAAAAAGAACTACGGAAGATCTAAGTCTTCGAGCTCCATAGGCTTCATATCGTGTCTTCTCTTATCATAGTCTTCAATGTGAATATCTTCATATACCACCTTTGACTTCAATGTCTTCATAAAGTTTTAGGGGTCATCTCTGGTAGTAAAACCGAATCAAAGAGGGACTTCTACCTGTGTTATCCTGCAATTCTCACAAACACATTAGTCCCTCAACTAGGTTTGTCGTCAATACTCCAAAACCAACTAGGGGTGGCACTAGATGCACTTACAACATCGTCATGTGATTTAACACCAATAGTTCACATCTTTATGTGATCAGTTCACATCTCCATGTGACTAACACCCAAAGGGTTTACTAGAGTCAATAATCTAGTTCACATCGCTATGTGATTAACACCCAAAGAGTGATCATGTTTTCCTTGTGAGAGAAATTTAGTCAACGGGTCTACCATATTCAGAGCCGTATGTATTTTGAAAATTTTCTATGTCTACAATGCTTTGCACGGAGCTAGTCTAGTTAATTGCTCCCACTTTCAATATGTATCTAGATCGAGACTTAGAGTCATCCAGATCGGTGGCAAAGCTTGCATCGATGTAACTCTTTATGACGAACTCTTTGTCACGTCCATAACTGAGATACATTTCCTTATTCCACTAAGGATATTTTTGACCGCTGTCTAGTGAGCCACTCCTGGATCACTATTGTACCCTCTTGCCAAACTTATGGTGAGGTACACAATAGGTCTGGTACACAACATAGCATACTTTATAGAACCTATGACTGAGGCATAGGGAATGACTTTTCATTCTTTTTCTATTTTCTGCCGTGGCCGGGTTTTGAGTCTTTACTCAACTTCATACCTTGCAACACATGCAAGAACTCCTTCTTTGACTGTTCCATTTTGAACTACTTCAAAATCTTGTCAATGCATGTACTCATTGAAAATATATCAAGCGTCTTGATCTATCTCTGTAGATCTTGATGCTCAATATGTAAGTAGCTTCACCGAGGTCTTTCTTTGAAAAACTCCTTTCAAACACTTCTTTATGCTTTCCAGAAATTTCTACATTATTTCCGATCAACAATATGTCATTCACATATACTTATCAGAAATGTTGTAGTGCTCCCACTCACTTTCTTGTAAATACAGGCTTCACCACAAGTCTGTATAAAACCATATGATTTGATCACTTTATCAAAGCATATATTCCAACTCCGAGATGCTTGCACTAGTCTATAGATGGATCGCTGGAGCTTGCTCACTTTGTTAGCACCTTTAGGATCGACAAAACCTTCTGGTTGCATCATATACAACTCTTCTTTAAGAAATCCATTAAGGAATGCAGTTTTGACATCCATTTGCCATATTTCATAGAATGCGGCAACTGCTAACATCATTCGGACAAACTTTTAAGCATCGATACGAGTGAGAAAATCTCATCGTAATCAACACCTTGAACTTGTCGAAAACCTTTTGCGACAATTCGAGCTTTGTAGATAGTAACACTACTATCAGCGTCTGTCTTCCTCTTGAAGATCCATTTATTCTCAATGACTCACCAATCATCGGGCAAGTCAATCAAAGTCCATAATTTGTTCTCATACATGGATCCCATCTCAGATTTCATGGCCTCAAGCCATTAATTTTGCGGAATCTGGGCTCATCATCGCTTCCTCATAGTTCGTAGGTTCATCATGGTCTAGTAACATGACTTCCAGAATAGGATTACCGTACCACTCTGGTGCGGACCGTACTCTGGTTGACCTGTGAGGTTCGGTAGTAACTTGATCTAAAGTTTCATGATCATCATCATTAGCTTCCTCACTAATTGGTGTAGGAATCACTGGAACTGATTTCTGTGATGAACTACTTTCCAATAAGGGAGCAGGTACAATTACCTCATCAAGTTCTACTTTCCTCCCACTCAGTTCTTTCGAGAGAAACTCCTTCTCTAGAAAGGATCCATTCTTAGCAACAACATATCTTGCCTTCGGATCTGTGATAGAAGGTGTACCCAACAGTTTCTTTTGGGTATCCTATGAGGACGCACTACTCCGATTTGGGTTAGAGCTTATCATTTTGAAACTTTTTCACATAAGCATCGCAACCCCAAACTTTAAGAAACGACAGCTTTGGTTTCTTGCCAAACCATAGTTCATACGGTGTCCTCTCAACGGATTTAGATGGTGCCCTATTTAACGTGAATGCAGCTGTCTCTAATGCATGACCCCAAAACGATAGTGGTAAATCGGTAAGAGACATCATATATCGCACCATATCCAATAAAGTATGATTACAACGTTCGGACACACCATTATGCTTTGGTGTTCCAGGTGGCGTGAGTTGTGAAACTATTCCACATTGTTTCAAATGAAGACCAAACTCGTAACTCAAATATTCACCTCCGCAATCAGATCGTGGAAACTTTATTTTCTTGTTACGATGATTTTCCACTTCACTCTGAAATTCTTTGAACTTTTCAAATGTTTCAGACTTATGTTTCATTAAGTAGATATACCTATATCTGCTCAAATCATCTGTGAAGGTCAGAGAATAACCATACCCACCGCGAGCCTCAACACTCATTGGACCACACACATCAGTATGTATTATTTCCAACAAGTCTGTTGCTTGCTCCATTGTTCCGAAGAACGGAGTCTTAGTCATCTTTCCCATGAGGCATGGTTCGCAAGCATCAAGTGATTCATAATCAAGTGATTCCAACAGTCCATCAGCATGGAGTTTCTTCATGCGCTTTACACCAATATGACCTAAACGGCAGTGCCACATATAAGTTGCACTATCATTATTAACTTTGCATCTTTTGGCTTCAATATTATGAATATGTGTATCACTACGACCGAGATTCAATAAACCATTTATATTGAGTGTATGACCATAGAAGGTTTTATTCATGTAAATAGAACAACAATTATTCTTTGACTTAAATGAATAACCATATTGCAATAAACATGATCCAATCATATTTATGCTCAACGCAAACACCAAATAACATTTATTTTAGGTTCAACACTAATCTCGAAGGTAAAGGGAGTGTGCGATGGTGATCTTATCAACCTTGGAATCTCTTCCAACACACATCGTCACTTTTCCCTCAACTAGTCTCTGTTCATTTTGTAACTCCTATTTTGAGTTACTAATCATAGCAACTGAATCGGTATCAAATACCTAGGGGTTACTATGAACACTAGTAAAGTACACATCAATAACATGTATATCATATATACTTTTGTTCACTTTGCCATCCTTCTGATCCGCCAAGTATTTAGGGCAGTTCCACTTCCAGTGACCATTTCCTTTGCAGTAGAAGCACTCAGTTTCAGGCTTGGGTCTAGCTTTGGGCTTCTTCATGGGAGTGGCAACTTTCTTGCCATTCTTCTTGAAGTTTCCTTTCTTTCCCTTGCCCTTTTACTTGAAACTAGTGATCTTGTCAACCATCAACACTTGATGCTTTTCTTGATTCCTACCTTCGCCGATTTCAGCATCGCGAAGAGCTCGGGAATTATTTTTCGTCATCCCTTGCATATTATAGTTCATCACGAAGTTCTAGTCACTTGGTGATAGTGACTAGAGAACTTTTGTCAATTACTACCTTATCTGGAAGATTAACTCCCACTTGATTCAAGCAATTGTAGTACCCAGACAATTTGAGCACATGCTCACTGGTTGAGCTATTCTCCTCCATCTTGTAGGCAAAGTACTGTCAGAGGTCTTATACCTCTTTACATGGGCATGAGTATGAAATACCAATTTCAACTCTTGGAACATCTTATATGCTCCATGGCGTTCAAAACATTTTTGAATTCCCGGTTCTAAGCCGTAAAGCATGGTGCACTAAACTATCAAGTAGTCATCATACCGAGCTTTGCCAAACGTTCATAATGTATGCATCTGCTCCTGCAATAGGTCCGTGACCTAGAGGTGCATCAAGGATATAATTCTTCTGTGCAGCAATGAGGATAATCCTCAAATCACGGAGCTAGTCCGCATCATTGCTACTAACATCTTTCAACATAGTTTTCTCTAGGAACATATCATAAATAAAATGGGGAAGCTATATGCGAGCAATTGATCTACAACATAGATATGCAAATACTATCAGGACTAAGTTCATGATAAATTAAAGTTCAATTAATCGTATTAGTTAATAACTCCCACTTAGATAGACATCCCTCTAATCATCTAAGTGATCATGTGATCCATATCAACTAAACCATGTCCGATCATCATGTGAGATGGAGTAGTATTCAATGGTGAACATCACTATGTTGATCATATCTACTATATGATTCACGCTCGACCTTTCGGTCTCCAGTGTTCCGAGGCCATATCTGCATATGCTAGGTAGGTCAAGTTTAACCTGAGTATTTCGCGTGTGCAAAACTGGCTTGCACCCGTTGTATGTGAGCGTAGAGCTTATCACACCCAATCATCATGTGGTGTAACACCCCGGATATGATTTACCCAATATGTAATCCAACTCTTGCCATTTTCGGCGTTAAGTTATTTTATTTTCTGGAGTTCGGGTTTTTGTCTCCGTGTGTTGTTATCATTGTCATGCAACTCATATCATGTCATCATATGCATTGCATTTGCATACGTGTTCATCTCATGCATTTGAGCATTCTCCCCGTTGTCCGTTTTGCATTCCGGCGCTCCATTCTCCTCCGGTGGTCATTTCTACCTTTCTTTCGTGTGTGGGGATTAAACATTTCAGGATTGGACCGAGACTTGCCAAGCGGCCTTGGCTTACTACAGGTAGACCGCCTGTCAAGTTTCGTACCATTTGGACTTCGTTTGATGCTCCAATGGTTAACCGAGGGACCGAAAAGGCCTCGTGTGTGTTACAGCCCAACACCCCTCCAAGTTGGCCCAAAACCCACCAAAACCCTCTCCATCATCTAGAGAGTTCGATCATGATCGCGTGGCCGAAAACCGCACCTCATTTGGACACTCCTAGCTCCCCCTATGCCTATATAAAGACCCCTCCTCGAAAATCCCGGATCCCCTCCATCCCTAACCCTAGATCCACCCCTCGCGCCGCGCCGGACACGTCCGGTACGGCCGGACACGTCCGCCGCCCCACCCGGGCCAATCCCGCGCCGCCCGTGCCCACATCGCCGCCTCCTCCGCCGGCCCGCCGCGGCCCGCA
>NC_041384.1:387669421-387690611 GCF_002162155.2 Triticum dicoccoides
GCCCGACCGCGCCCGCGCCTGCTTCCTCCTCGCCTCGCCGCCGCACTCCCTCCTCGACGGCAGCCGCGCCTCCCTACCACCGACCATCCCCGCCGCGCCCGTCCTCCGCCTCCTCCCGCCTTGATGTCCGAGCCGCGCTGCCCTCATCGCCGGCAGGTGCACCGGCGACCGGATCCGGTGCCGCCGCCCCTCTCCCTCGACGCCGTCCTCGTCATCCACTCCGGCGAACTCACCCCGGCAAGCCTCAAACCCCGTGCTCAGATCTGGATCCAAAAAAACCCTAGGGGTTGACCTCTCTCTTTTTCCCTAAGTCCCTAGTTATTTTGGCTATGTTCATCATGTTGTATCTCCTCATCCGTAGATCCGTTTTGGGCATATAGCATATCAAAATGTTCGTCTCAGGGAGCACATCATTTCATCTCATTGCATCATTTTCATTTGAGTTCATTTTGATGCCCAAAATGCTGCTGGAAGAGTGATATTTGAGATAATTGTCAGATCTGCTGCTCCAATTAGATATTTGTCATTTTTGCCATGATTACTGTGTGCATGATATGCCCCTGAGCTCTTCATGAGTTTTGTTATATGTTTTGCCATCTATCCAGAGGTGCAACCCATGTATTTTTGTGATGTGTGTGGTGACTAGCACAAGCTTGCAAAGTGGGGCATTCGTTAATGCTGATTTCAGGGACTTAACATTTCCACTAAGCCCTTGGACTGTTTATCTCAATATGCCTTATGTTCATGTTGTTTCCTAGTGATCCGTGCCTCTTTTGAGGATGATCGGTAAGGCTGATTTGTTAATCTTGTAGTGCTCTATCCATCCATGTCTTTATTTGCAATTAGGGAGCACCCTAGCTTGAGTCAACCGAGCTCTACTTTTGCTATTTCGTGAATCTGGGCAGATTGTCTACTTGTTAGCGATTTTGCCGGGGATGTTGTAGTTGATCCGTGCATGCTATGTTATTGTTCTTGCCATGTCTAGCTTGTATAATGTGTATTATTGATGGATGTATGCTTATATTTTCATGACATGCTCTGTAGTGAGTGCATCGAGCTCATAAACATGCCTACTTGATATCTGTTTCAGCATGCTCCAGTTTTCACTAAGTCTGTGATCTGATTGTGTTTTTGCCATGTTCACATGCTTGCAAATGTATTTTCTGATCCCTTTTGGCTCAAGGTCACTAATGGATTTTTGTTAAGCTCTTTGAGTAGCTCCATGCCATGCTTTACTTTGCCATGTTCAGGTCCTGTACCATATAGTTTTCATGCTCCAAAGTGTGCTACCTGATCTGAAATTCCAGACAAGTGTTAATTTCACTAAGTCTGAAATCTGTTTGCCAAATGCCTTTTTGCCATGCTTGTTTGAACCTGTTAATGGATGAATTGGCCGTAGCTCAGTGCTAGTATTTTGTTAAGCATCATGAATGGATCCCTGCCATGTATTTTGATGCCATGTTTGGGTGTTGTAGCATGTTCATCTTGTTGCATTTAGATGGCTACTTGATGTAAATCGCAGAACGTGGCCATATTTGAATTGCTTGCCATTTCCAAACCGTAACTCCGATTCCGGCGTTCTTTATATCGTTTTCAAGTGATTTGATCTCACCTTTCCAGTGGCACACTTGGATTCCCAAGTTGAGGTCAGGTTCATTCATTCCTTGTCAAATCTTGCATATGCATCCCATATTGCATCCCGCATAGCATACCATCTTTGCATCATGTTGTTTGAGTTTGCACGTGGTTGATTGTGTCCCTGTTGCTTGTTTGTCTTGTTTGGGTAGAGCCGGGAGACAAGTTCGCTAACGAGGAGCCCGTTGAGTTTGCTTTTGAGGATCCAGTCAACTCTGACAACTTTGCAGGCAAGATGATCATACCCTCGAAATCACTACTATCTTTGCTATGCTAGATGCTCGCTCTTTTGCTATGCCTATGCTACGATGCCTACCACTTGCTTTCATGCCTCCCAAATTGCCATGTCAAACCTCTAACCCACCATGTCCTAGCAAACCGTTGATTGGCTATGTTACCGCTTTGCTCAGCCCCTCTTATAGCGTTGCTAGTTGCAGGTGAAGATTGGAGACCGTTCCTTGTTGGAACATTATTTTACTTGTTGGGATATCATTATATTAACATGTTATCTTAATGCATCTATATACTTGGTAAAGGGTGGAAGGCTCGTCCTCTCGCCTAGTGTTTTGTTCCACTCTTGCCGCCCTAGTTTCCGTCATATCGGTGTTATGTTCCCGGATCTTGCGTTCCTTACGCGGTTGGGTTATAATGGGAACCCCTTGATAGTTCACCTTGATTAAAGCTTTTCCAGCAATGACCAACCTTGGTTTTACCATTTGCCACCTAGCCTCTTTTTCCCTTGGGTTTCCGGAGCCCGAGGGTCATCGTATTTAAACCCCCCCGGGCCAGTGCTCCTCTGAGTGTTGATCCACCTCGTCAGCCGCCGGTGGCTACCAGGGGCAACTTTGGGCTGGCCTACCGGAAGTTTAGACAGTCTGAGTGTGCCCTGAGAACGAGATATGTGCAGCTCCTATCGGGATTTGTCGGCACATTCGGGCGGTGTTGCTGGATTTGTTTTAACTTGTCGAAGTGTCTTGAAGAACTGGGATACCGAGTCTGATTGGAATGTCTCGGGAGGAGGTCTATTCCTCCGTTGACCGTGAGAGCTTGTCATGGGCTAAGTTGGTACCCCCTGCAGGGATTTGAACTTTCGAAAGCCGTGCCCGCAGTTATGGGAAGATGAGAATTTGTTAATGTCCGGTTGTAGATAACTTGAACCTTAACTTAATTAAAATGAATCAACTGTGTGAGTTACCGTGATGGTCTCTTCTCGGCGGAGTCCGGGAAGTGAACATGGTGTTGGAGTAATGCTTGCGCAGGTTGTTCTCTAGTTACTCGATCGCGCTTTACCTCCTCTTCTCGCTCTCTTTTGCGAACAGGATAGCCACCATATATGCTAGTCGCTTGCTGCAGCTCCACATAATTGCCTTGCTTTTCCTATTAAGCTTAAATAGTCTTGATCGCAAGGGTGCGAGATTGCTGAGTCCCTGTGGCTCACAGATTACTTCCAAACCAGATGCAGGACCTGATGATTCTGTTCCAGATGACGCGCTTGAGCTCAAGTGGGAGTTCGATGAGGACTCACGCCAATACTACATGTCTTTCCCTGATGATCAGTAGTGGTGCCCAGTTGGGGTGATCGGGACCGTGTCGCATGTTGGGTTATCTTTTATTTTGGCGCCGTAGTCGGGCCATGAGTGTTTGAATGTTGTAATGTTATTTATGTACTTTGATTGACGTGGTGAGTGTAAGCCAACTATGTATTTCCCCTTTTATATCTATATTACATGGGATGTTGTGAAGATTGCCTAACTTGCGACATTGCTTTCAATGCGGTTATGCCTCTAAGTCGTGCCTCGACACGTGGGAGCTATAGCCGCATCGAGGGCGTTACAAGTTGGTAATCAGAGCCTTCCCCGACCTTAGGAGCCCCCATTGCTTGATCGTTTTTAGCAGCCATTGTTGAGTCTAGAAAAATGTTTTGAGTCATTTAGGAATTATATATCGGAGAGTTTAGGAATTCTTTTTACTTCCCAGTCTCCTCATCGCTCTGGTAAGGCATCCTGACGTAGAGTTTTGACTCTTCTCTTCTCAAATTTCACTAAAAAAAATTTAGGATCACGCGGGTATCTTGGAATTGTTTCGATGGTTTTGTGACGAGAACATTGTTCTTGGTGCCTCCTGTCTTTAGGTGTTGTGGAAGTGTCCCGGGGAGTTGAGCTCCGAGGTGTTGTCGTCACAATTTTATCGTTGCAGTTCTGGAATACCTGAGTTTAGTACGCCGACATCGAAAATCTCTTTTATGTAGTTCGTTGGTGAGATAACCTCGATGCCACCCAGTACTGGGGCGGGAGTTCGGGAGTATCGCCATAACTTGTATAATGGATGCTTTTTGAAGGTTGAGGTAGATGGTTTCCGAAGTTTTCTCGGTTATGTGTTGAAGGATGGATACAGCTGGATGTAGGAATTGCTAGATTTGGGTGAGATATTATGCTTCCCCTGTATCCCCAACACCTGATTGCATAACCGGAAAGGTTCGGGAGTTTCATAGGTGGGAATTCTTGTAGCTCTAGTTCTTCTTGCACGGATATTTGGTTCGAGATTGGGATTTCTTACCGAGTATTCGTTCTTGATCCATACCTTGTTGATTTATTTCTCTACCTAAATTCTAAGTGGCTTCTCAATTTATGGATATGTGACCATTTCAAGAGGAATGCATTCGTTCTTATGTTCGGATGTGAAGTCTATATGTTGAAATTTTCATTCCGTCGGATTCAGCTTCAATATTTATCTGTCAATGTGCTAACGGTTGTCACCCTCTTCAGGATGGCTCCCGCTAATAGCACCAATCAGAATCAGAATCCTGATCCGCCACCACCTCCACCTCCTCCGGAGGCATGGCAAGCTGTGATGGCCGCAACCAATGCAAACACACAGTTGATCATGCAAATTCTTCAAGAGCGCAATCAAGGCAGTCAAGGGAATCAAGGCAACAATCAGAGTCACTTTGCTACACTCAACCAGTTCCTTGCTAACGGGCCAAAGACTTTCAGCAATTGTGTTGAGGCAACCGATGCTGACGATTGGCTTGTGGATCTGTGCAAGCATTTCGAGTGCAGTAACGTTAGGCCTGAGGACTTTGTTAAGTTCGCTTCCTTCCAACTCAAAGATCAAGCTGCAGAATGGTTCCAGTAGTACAAGGATTCCAGAGGTGGACGTGTTATCACTTGGGATGATTTCCGTCGAGATTTCCGAGCTCATCATATTCCCCAGAGCGTGGTTGAAAGTAAGCGTGAGGAATTCCGCAATCTGAAGCAAGGCTCTTTGTCTGTCTATGACTATAACAAGTTGTTCCAGAAGCTCGCCCGATTTTCCAAGCAGGACGTCCCTGATGAGAAGAGCATGATATATCAGTTCAGGGGTGGTCTCAGAGAAGATATTCAGCTCGCTCTTGTTCTCTTCGAGCCCTTGAGATACGATGAGTTCTACAACATGGCACTGAAGCAAGAGGCTGCTCAGTTGAGGTGTGATGCTTCCAAGAAGCGAGTCAGAGATGTTACTCCTTCTTCCTCTACTCGAGTGGCCAAGCAGCAGAAGTTTTGCCTTCCTCCTCCTCCGCTCCGTCAGCCGTATCAGCAGAAGAGCAAAGGTGGCAATGGATCTTCCCACCCACCCAACCCTGGCATTCAGAACAAGACTTCGTCTCAAGCTCCAAGATCAAGTGCTCCGTATCACCGTCTGTTTTCAGAGGTCACGTGCAACAAGTGCCAACAGAAGGGTCACTATGCCAACAAATGCTTCAATGAGAGGCGTCTTCCTCCTCCTCCTCCTGTGAGATCGGCAAGTACAGCTGTGGTCAAGCATAACCCCAAGTACGCCAAGGTTAACATGGTGAATGCAGCTCAGACAGAGGACTCTTCAGATGTCATCATGGGTAACCTTCCTGTTAACGATGTCCCTGCAAAAGTTCTTTTTGACACTGGTGCATCGCATTGTTTTATCTCGAGACCTTTTGCATCTAAGCATGGGTGGTATTCTCAAGTTATGCCTAAACCATTAGCAGTTGTCTCTCCGGGTAGATGTTTGCTCGCTAACTACGAGGTTCCGAATATTTCTATCTCGATGGGTGATTTCAAGTTTCTGGCTTCTCCAATGATCCTTGGTAACTCGGATATTGATCTTATTCTTGGAATGGATTGGCTTTCTAAGCACAAGGCGCATCTTGATTGTGCAGCCAGGCAGATTCTATTGACTCATTTGTCTGAGGATGTAATTGTCTTTGTCGCTCAGGATAATACCATCCGTCTGTTTTCTCTCAATGAGAAGGGTGAACTGGATGCTATCTCGCAGATTCCAGTCGTTTGCGAATATCAAGACGTCTTTCCAGAAGAGCTTCCAGGAATGCCTGCGCACCGGCCAGTTGAATTTGTCATCGATCTTGAGCCTGGCACGGAACCAGTGTGCAAGCGTCCTTACAAGCTCGGACCTGAAGAGTTGAAGGAGCTGAAGAAGCAACTCGATATTCAAGAGAGAATGGGTCTCATCCAACCTAGTTCTTCTCCGTGGGGTTGTGGTGTTCTTTTTGTGAAGAAGAAGGATGGAACGGACCGACTTTGTGTTGATTACCGTCCATTGAACAAGAAGACCATCAAGAACAAATACCCACTTCCCAACATCAACGAGCTGTTCGAACAACTCAAAGGTGCCCAAGTATTCTCCAAGCTTGATCTCCGTATGGGTTATCATTAGATTCGAATCCGCGAGCAAGATACTCCCAAGACGGCTTTCAGGACAAGCTATGGTTCATATGAATACACTGTCATGTCTTTTGGCCTCGTCAACGCTCCTCCGACGTTCTCTCGCATGATGAACTTCATCTTCAACGCCTACACCAATGGCTTTGTTTTGGTATATCTCGATGACATTCTGTTCTTTTCAAAGAACAAGGAAGATCATGCCAAGCACTTGCGTTTGGTACTCGATAAACTGAGGGAACACCAGTTCTACGCCAAGTTCTCCAAGTGCGAATTTTGGCTCTATGAGGTTCTTTATCTTGGTCATATCATCTCTGCCAAGGGCATTGCGGTGAATCCTGAGAAGGTGTCTGCAATTGTGAATTGGGAACCACCTCAGAACGTGAAGCAACTCCATAGCTTCCTCGGTCTCGCAAGATATTGTCGAAGATTCGTTGAAAACTTTTTTAAGATCGCGAAGCCTCTCTCAAATCTTCTCCAGAAGCACGTCAAGTACGTTTGGTCTCCGGAGTGTGACATTGCTTTCAACACTTTGAAAGAGAAATTAGTCACTGCTCCAGTTCTGACTCCGCCTGATGAATCCAAGCCGTACGAGGTCTTTCGTGATGCCTCTCCAAGGTCTTGGTGCAGTGTTGATGCAAGAGAAGAAAGATGTGGCTTATACCTCTCGCCAGTTGAAGCCCAATGAGAAGAACTACCCCATTCATGACCTCGAGTTGGCGGCAGTTGTGCATGCTCTTTTGACTTGGAGACATCTCTTATTGGGAAGAAAAGTGAACATCTTCACTGACCACAAGAGTCTCAAGTACATCTTCACTCAGCCTAATCTCAACCTCAGACAGACTCGATGGGTCGAAATGATTCAAGAGTATAATCCGAGTATCGAGTATACTCCAGGCAAGGCCAATGTGATTGCTGACGCTTTGAGCAGAAAGGCTTATTGCAACAGTCTGATTCTCAAGCCTTATCAACCCGAGCTTTGTGAAGCATTCCACAAACTTAATCTGCAAGTTGTTCCTCAAGGTTTCCTCGCCAACCTTCAAGTATCTCCTACCTTGGAAGACCAGATTCGCCAAGCTCAGCTTCTTGATGCTATGGTGAAAAAGGTGAAGATTGGGATTGCCAAGAGTCAACCCAAGTACAAGTGTTACCGCCTTGACGACAAGGATACTCTCTTCTTCGAGGATCGTATTGTTGTGCCCAAAGGTGACCTTCGTAAAGTGATCATGAATGAGGCTCACAATTCTCTCCTCTCCATCCACCCTGGGAGCACGAAGATGTATCAGGACCTCAAGCAGGCTTATTGGTGGACTCGAATGAAGCGCGAGATTGCTCAGTTTGTGAATGAATGTGATGTCTGCAGAAGAGTGAAGGCAGAACACCAAAGGCCAGCTGGTCTCCTCCAACCTCTTGCCATTCCAGAATGGAAGTTTGACCACATTGAGATGGACTTCATGACTGGGTTTCCAAATTCCAAGCGTGGCAATGATGCTATATCGTTGTCATCGACAAACTCACTAAAGTGGCTCACTTTCTGCCTATCAAAGAGTCAATCACTGCAGCTCAATTGGCGGAACTCTATACCTCTCGAATTGTCTCTCTGCACGGTATTCCACAAGTGATCTCTTCAGACCAAGGCATCATCTTTACCTCCAAGTTTTGGGATTCTTTTCAGAAGGCCATGGGCACCAACATCCGCTTCAGCACAGCTTTCCATCCTCAAACTAGCGGTCAAGTCGAGCGTGTCAATCAGATTCTTGAAGATATGCTCAGGGCTTGTGTGATCTCCTTCGGCATGAAGTGGGAGGATTGTCTTCCATATGCTGAATTCTCCTACAACAACAGTTTTCAAGCAAGTTCGGGCAAGGCCCCATTTGAAATTCTATATGGCAGGAAGTGTCGTACCCCTCTCAACTGGTCTGAAACCGGTGAACATCAGTTTTTGGGAAATGACTTAATCACAGAGGCAGAGGAAATGTGCAAAGTCATTCGAGATAACCTCAAAGCAGCCCAATCCCGCCAGAAGAGCTACTATGATAGTAAGCACCGTGATTTGGCTTTCGAGATTGGAGATCATGTTTACCTCTGCGTCTCTCCCATGAAAGGTACTCGCCGCTTTGGTATCAAAGGGAAGCTTGCTCCTAGATACGTGGGACCTTTCAAGATTGTCAGCAAGAGAGGCGATCTCGCCTATCAACTCGAGCTTCCTTCAAACTTTGCAAATGTGCATGACATGTTCCATGTCTCTCAGCTCCGGAAGTGCTTCAAGACTCCTGACCGCACCGTCAACTTCAAGGACATTGAGCTCCAAGAAGATCTCTCTTATCGTGAGCACCCCGTTGCTATTCTTGAAGAGACTGAACATAAGACTCGCAACAAGTCAATCAAATTCCTCAGAGTCAAGTGGTCACATCATTCCGACCGTGAAGCTACCTGGGAACGCGAGGATCACCTCTGTTCTGAGTACCCGGCGTTCTTTCAGTCCTAGATCTCAGGACAAGATCCTTTCGTAGTGGTGGAGTGTTGTAACACCCCGGATATGATTTACCCAATATGTAATCCAACTCTTGCCGTTTCCGGCGTTAAGTTATTTTATTTTCTAGGGTTCGGGGTTTTTGTCTCCGTGTGTTGTTATCGTTGTCATGCATCTCATATCATGTCATCATGTGCATTACATTTGCATACGTGTTCATCTCATGCATTCGAGCATTCTCCCCATTGTTCGTTTTGCATTCCGGCGCTCTGTTCTCCTCCGGTGGTCATTTCTACCTTTCTTTTGTGTGTGGGGATTAAACATTTCTGGATTGGACCGAGACTTGCCAAGCGGCCTTGGCTTACTACCGGTAGACCGCCTGTCAAGTTTCGTACCATTTGGACTTCGTTTGATACTCCAACGGTTAACCGAGGGACCGAAAAGGCCTCGTGTGTGTTGCAGCCCAAAACCCCTCCGTTGGCCCAGAACCCACCAAAACCCTCTCCATCATCTAGAGCATTCGATCACGATCGCGTGGCCGAAAACCGCACCTCATTTGGACACTCCTAGCTCCCCTTATGCCTATATAAAGACCCCTCCTCGAAAATCCCGGATCCCCTCCATCCCTAACCCTAGATCCACCCCTCGCGCCGCGCCGGACACGTCCGGTCTGGCCGGACACGTCCGTCGCCCCACCAGGGCCAATCCCGCGCTGCCACGTGGTGCCGCCCATGCCCACATCGTCGCCTCCTCCGCCTGCCTGCCGCGGCCCGCAGCGGGCCCCCGAGGCCCGGTCCGCTTGACCGCGCCCGCGCCTGCTTCCTCCTCGCCGTGCCGCCGCACTCCCTCCTCGACGGCCGCCGCGCCTCCCCGCCGCCGACCTTCGCCGCCGCGCCCGTCCTCCGCCTCCTCCTGCCTCGACGTCCGAGCCGCGCTGCCCTCGTCGCCGGCAGGTGCACCGGCGACCGGATCCGGTGCCGCCGCCCCTCTCCCTCGACGCCGTCCTCATCTTCCACTCCGGCCGGCAACTCCGGCGAACTCACCCCGGCGAGCCTCAAACCCCGTGCTCAGATCTGGATCCAAAAAAACCCTAGGGGTTGACCTCTCTCTTTTTCCCTAAGTCCCTAGTTATTTTGGCTATGTTCATCATGTTGTATCTCCTCATCTGTAGATCCGTTTTGGGCATATAGCATATCGAAATGTTCGTCTCAGGGAGCACATCATTTCATCTCATTGCATCATTTTCATTTGAGTTCATTTTGATGCCCGAAATGCTGTTGGAAGAGTGCTATTTGAGATAATTGTCAGATCTGCTGCTCCAATTAGATATTTGTCATGTTTGCCATGATTATTGTGTGCATGATATGCCCCTAAGCTCTTCATGAGTTTTGTTATATGTTTTGCCATCTATCCAGAGGTGCAACCCTTGTATTTTTGTGATGTGTGTGGTGACTAGCACAAGCTTGCAAAGTGGGGCATTCGTTAATGCTGATTTCAGGGACTTAGCATTTCCACTAAGTCCTTGGACTGTTTATCTCAATATGCCTTATGTTCATGTTGTTTCCTAGTGATCCGTGCCTCTTTTGAGGATGATCGATAAGGCTGATTTGTTAATCTTGTAGTGCTCTATCCATCCATGTCTTTGTTTGCAATTAGGGAGCACCCTAGCTTGAGTCAACCGAGCTCTACTTTTGCTATTTCGTGAATCTGGGCAGATTGTCTACTTGTTAGCGATTTTGCCGGGGATGTTGTAGTTGATCCGTGCATGCTATGTTATTGTTCTTGCCATGTCTAGCTTGTATAATGTGTATTATTGATGGATGTATGCTTATACTGTGATGACATGCTCTGTAGTGAGTGCATCGAGCTCGTAAACATGCCTACTTGATATCTGTTTCAGCATGCTCCAGTTTTCACTAAGTCTGTGATCTGATTGTGTTTTTGCCATGTTCACATGCTTGCAAATGTATTTTCTGATCCCTTTTGGCTCAAGGTCACTAAGGGATTTTTGTTAAGATCTTTGAGTAGCTCCATGCCATGCTTTACTTTTCCATGTTCAGGTCCTGTACCATATAGTTTTCATGCTCCAAAGTGTGCTACCTGATCTGAAATTCCAGACAAGTGTTAATTTCACTAAGTCTGAAATCTGTTTGCCAAATGCCTTTTTGCCATGCTTGTTTGAACCTGTTAATAGATGAATTGGCTGTAGCTCAGTGCTAGTCTTTTGTTAAGCATCATGAATGGATCCCTGCCATGTATTGTGATGCCATGTTTGGGTGTTGTAGCATGTTCATCTTGTTGCATTTAGATGGCTACTTGCTGTAAATCGCAGAACATGGCCATATTTGAATTGCTTGCCATTTCCAAACCGTAACTCCGATTCCGGTGTTCTTTATATCGTTTTCAAGCGATTTGATCTCACCTTTCCAGTGGAACACTTGGATTCCCAAGTTGAGGCCAGGTTCATTTATTCCTTGTCAAATCTTGCATATGCATCCCGTGTTGCATCCTGCATAGCATACCATCTTTGCATCATGTTGTTTGAGTTTGCACATGGTTGATTGTGTCCTTGTTGCTTGTTTGTCTTGTTTGGGTAGAGCCGGGAGACGAGTTCGCTAATGAGGAGCCCGTTGAGTTTGCTTTCAAGGATCCAGTCAACTCTGACAACTTTGCAGGCAAGATGATCATACCCTCGAAATCACTACTATCTTTGCTATGCTAGATGCTCGCTCTTTTGCTATGCCTATGCTATGATGCCTACCACTTGCTTTCATGCCTCCCAAATTGCCATGTCAAACCTCTAACCCACCAGGTCCTAGCAAACCATTGATTGGCTATGTTACCGCTTTGCTCAGCCCCTCTTATAGCGTTGCTAGTTGCAGGTGAAGATTGGAGACCGTTCCTTGTTGGAACATTATTTTACTTGTTGGGATATCATTATATTAACATGTTATCTTAATGCATCTATATACTTGGTAAAGGGTGGAAGGCTCGGCCTCTCGCCTAGTGTTTTGTTCCACTCTTGCCACCCTAGTTTCCGTCATATCGGTGTTATATTCCCGGATCTTGCGTTCCTTACGCGGTTGGGTTATAATGGGAACCCCTTGATAGTTCGCCTTGATTAAAGCTTTTCCAGCAATGCCCAACCTTGGTTTTACCATTTGCCACCTAGCCTATTTTTCCCTTGGGTATCCGGAGCCCGAGGGTCATCGTATTTAAACCCCCCCCCCCGGGCCAGTGCTCCTCTGAGTGTTGGTCCACCTCGTCAGCCGCCGGTGGCTACCAGGGGCAACTCTGGGATGGCCTACCGGAAGTTTAGACAATCTGAGTGTGCCCTGAGAACGAGATATGTGCAGCTCTTATAGAGATTTGTCGGCACATTCGGGCGGTGTTGCTGAATTTTTTTAACTTGTCAAAGTGTCTTGAAGAACCGGGATACCGAGTCTGATCGAAATGTCTCGGGAGGAGGTCTATTCCTTCGTTGACTGTGAGAGCTTATCATGGGCTAAGTTGGGACCCCCTGCAGGGATTTGAACTTTTGAAAGCCGTGCCCGCGGTTATGGGTAGATGAGAATTTGTTAATGTCCGGTTGTAGATAACTTGAACCTTAACTTAATTAAAATGAATCAACTGTGTGAGTTACTGTGATGGTCTCTTCTCGGCGGAGTCCGGGAAGTGAACACGGTCTTGGAGTAATGCTTGCGCAGGTTGTTCTGTAGTTACTCGATCGCGCTTTGCCTCCTCTTCTCGCTCTCTTTTGCGAACAGGATAGCCACCATATATGCTAGTCGCTTGCTGCAGCTCCACATAATTGCCTTGCTTTTCCTATTAAGCTTAAATAGTGTTGATCGTGAGGGTGCGAGATTGCGGAGTCCCTGTGGCTCACAGATTACTTCCAAACCAGATGCAGGACCTGATGATTCTGTTCCAGATGATGCGCTTGAGCTCAAGTGGGAGTTCGACGAGGACTCACGCCGATACTACGTGTCTTTCCCTGATGATCAGTAGTGGTGCCCAGTTGGGGTGATCGGGACCGTGTCGCATGTTGGGTTATCTTCTATTTTGGCGCCGTAGTCGGGCCATGAGTGTTTGAATGTTGTAATGCTATTTATGTACTTTGATTGACGTGGTGAGTGTAAGCCAACTATGTATCTCCCCTTTTATTATCTATATTACATGGGATGTTGTGAAGATTTCCTAACTTGCGACATTGCTTTCAATGCGGTTATGACTCTAAGTCGTGCCTCGACATGTGGGAGCTATAGCCGCATCGAGGGCGTTACACGTGGTGTCTCGGCACGACGAACTGTAGCAATGGTGCATACTCAGGAAGAACACTTACCTTGAAATTTAGTGAGAGATCATCTTATAATGCTACCGTCGAACTAAGCAAAATAAGATGCATAAAGGATAAACATCACATGCAATCAATATAAGTGATATGATATGGCCATCATCATCTTGTGCCTTCGATCCCCATCTCCAAAGCACCGTCATGATCACCATCGTCACCGGCTTGACACATTGATCTTCATCGAAGCATCATTGTCGTCTCGCCAACTATTGCTTCTACGACTATCGCTACCGCTTAGTGATAAAGTAAAGCAATTCATGGCGATTGCATTTCATACAATAAAGCGACAACCATATGGCTCCTGTCAGTTGCCGATAACTGTGTTACAAAACATGATCATCTCATACAATAAAATTTAGCATCATGTCTTGACCATATCACATCACAACATGCCCTGAAAAAACAA
This sequence comes from Triticum dicoccoides, assembly GCF_002162155.2. Lineage (NCBI taxonomy): Eukaryota > Viridiplantae > Streptophyta > Magnoliopsida > Poales > Poaceae > Triticum > Triticum dicoccoides. The sequence continues at coordinate 387,682,984 of NC_041384.1, forward strand.
GTTAGACATCCTCTACTTTGTTGTTGCAAGTTTTACGTGGCTGCTACGGGCTGAGCAAGAACCGTTCTTACCTACGCATCAAAAACCACAACGCGTTATAGTGATTGCTTTTTGATCTTTAGAAAGAACCATGTTCATTGAATCCGATTCAACTAAAGTTGGAGAAACTGACACCCACCAGCCACCTGTGTGCGATGCACGTCCGTAGAACCAGTCTCGCGTAAGCGTACACGTAATGTCGGTCTGGGCCGCTTCATCCAACAATACCGCCAAATCAATAATCAACTAGTGACGGCAAGCAATATGTATATACCCATGCCCACAACTCCTTTGTGTTCTACTCGTCCATATAACATCTACGCATAAACCTGGCTCGGATGCCACTATTGGGCAACGCAGTAATTTCAAAAAAAAATCATATGCACACGCAAGATCTATCATGGTGATGCATAGCAACGAGAGGGGAAGAGTGTTGTCCACGTACCCTCGTAGACCGTTAGCGGAAGCGTTATGACAATGCTTTTGATGTAGTCGTACGTCTTCACGATCCGACCGATCCTAGTACCGAAAATATGGCACCTCCGCGATCTGCACACGTTCAGCTCGGTGACGTCCCATGAACTCTCGATTCAGCTGAGTGTCGAGGGAGAGCTTTGTCAGCACGACGGCGCGATGACGGTGATGATGATGCTACCAGAACAGGGCTTCTCCTAAGCACCACTACGATATGACCGAGGTGGATTATGGTGGAGGGAGGCACTGCACACGGCTAAGGGATCAATAATCAACTTGTGTGTCTATGGGGTGCCCCCTGGCCACGTATATAAAGTATGGAGGGAGGAGGAGGCCGGCCCTCATAGGGTGCGCCCAAAGTGTGGAGTCCTACTAGGACTCCCTAGTCCTAGTAGGATTCCACCTCCCACATGGAATAGGAAAAAGAGAAGGGAGAAGAAGAAGGAAGGGAGGGGGCGCCCCCTTTCCCTAGTCCAATTCGGACAAATCCATGGGGAAGGGGTGCGGCCACCGTTGAGGCCTTTCTCTCCTTTCCCGTATGGCCTATTAAGGCCCAATATGAATTCCCATAACTCTCCAGTACTCCGAAAAATACCCGAATCACTCGAAACCTTTTCGATATCTGAATATAGCCTTCCAATACATCGATCTTTACGTCTCGACCATTTCGAGACTCCTCGTCATGTCCCCGATCTCATCCCGGACTCCGAACAAACTTCGGTCATCAAATCACATAACTCATAATACAAATCGTCATAAAATGTTAATCGTGCGGACCCTACGGGTTCAAGAACTATGTAGACATGACCGAGACTCATCTCCGGTCAATAACCAATAGCGGAACCTGGATGCTCATGTTGGTTCCTACATATTCTACGAAGATCTTTATCGGTCAAACCGCATAACAACATACGTTGTTCTCTTTGTCATCGGTATGTTACTTGCCCGAGATTCGATCGTCGGTATCATCATACCTAGTTCAATCTCATTATTGGAAAGTCTCTTTACTCGTTCCATAATGCGTCATCCTGCAACTAACTCATTAGTCACATTGCTTGCAAGGCTCATAGTGATGTACATTACTGATAGGGCCTAGAGATACCTCTCCGATAGATGGAGTGACAAATCCTAATCTTGATCTATGCCAACTCAACAAACACCATCGGAGACACCTGTAGAGCATCTTTATAATCACCCAGTTACATTGTGACGTTTGATAGCACACAAAGTGTTCCTCCGGTATTCGGAAGTTGCAAAATCTCATAGTCAGAGGAATATGTATAAGTCGTGAAGAAAGCAGTAGCAATAAAACTGAACGACCATAATGCTAAGCTAACAGATGGGTCTTGTCCATCACATCATTCTCTAATGATGTGATCCCGTTCATCAAATGACAACACATGTCCATGGCTAGGAAACTTAACCATCTTTGATTAACGAGCTAGTCAAGTAGAGGCATACTAGGGACACTCTGTTTGTCTATGTATTCACACATGTACTAAGTTTCCGGTTAATACAATTCTAGCATGAATAATAAACATTTATCATGATATAAGGAAATATGAATAACAACTTTATTATTGCCTCTAGGGCATATTTCCGTCAAAAACTAGCTTTATGCAAATGATAACCATAGAGCCTCCACCAGCCATATATGCATGTAGTTATAGTTGTTATTTGTTCTTTGCTCTATAGTGTCATCTTGCCAGCATATTCCATGTGCTGACCTACACAGGCTGCAACGTATTATGTTGCAGAGTTTTCAGACAAAGAGTAAGGTGTGCTAGGTCATTGTCATGCACTCAGCTATGTCGTTGGAGTTGATGGACTCATTTACCTTCGAAGCTTCCATTGTTATCTTATTTAGATGGCCTTCAGCCATATTATTGTAATAAGTTCTCTCTTTGAGACATTTGATGTAATAAGTGTGTGATTGAACTCTTTTCTAAATCCTCGAGTACTGTGTGTGTCAGCATTACCGATCCAGGGATGACACTTATACACAGAGATTTGACCGTCTGAGGTCGGATTGCTACAGGCGTGCAGATCAAGGGTCAAAAAGAGGATTCATGCGGCCCTGCTGCTTCATGTGGGTGACGCGTGTGATGACGAGCAGAGACAGAGGGCACCGACTAGCGCGGATATGGAGGATTTCCACTTTTGTGCTAAGGGGACATGGACAGCGCGTCGGTTCCTAAAGCAACCCCCAAAGGTTGCCACTTCGGTGCAAGAAGACCAGGACAGTGGGCTCGCCAGGATGGAGGTCATCACCGATCCCACCAGCGCGTCATGGCAAGGAGCTTTAGCAGGCGAAGCCCACCTTTAGTCAGCATAAGTTGCACTCATGTTCACCTTCAAAATTGGCCATTGTGGCAACCCTTCCCGCCTAGAGTTTTTGGGGGAAGAGGGCCTGGGCCATTATAAATATAGGCTAGACGCCACCGTATAAAGGGACGGAGTCCTGGGATCCCTCGAGCCATCCGAGCCTCCCGAGGTAGTTCATCCTCCTTGTACACACACACTCATCCTCCCTCTCGAGGCAATCAAACCACAAAGCAGGAGTAGGGTCTTACACCGCAAGGTGGCCCGAAACTGGGTAAACTGCTGTGTTTGTAGTTCTTCTTTCCTCTCACTTGAGAATGTCATAGCATCGACGTGTGATATTGAGTAGCAGGGCAGGGATAAGCGAGGCACGATGATGCTTTATTTGCTTCTCGCATAACTTCCGGACTGTCGAATAGAATACCTTTGTTCTTTGGAGTTGGTTTAGGTGGTGGTTCAAAAAGTGTCCAATCATCGACGTTCCTCAGTATTTACCCAATAATTCTTGAGCCCGTTCAACTGTTTGTTCCCTGAAAACACAACCCGCATAACTATCTAGGTAGTACCCAGAAGCATCGGTTAGTCCATTATAAAAAAAATATCAAGTATTTCATTTTTGTTTAGAGGATGATCAAGAAGAGCATTAAGTAGTTGGAGAAGCCTCCCCCAAGCTTGAGGGAGATTCTCTTCTTCAAATTGCACAAAGTTATATATTTCCTACAAGGAAGCTTGTTTCTTATGAGGAGGAAAATATTTTTCAGAGATGTAATATATCATATGCTGGGAACCATACTTTAGCATCACCCTTTAATGGGAAAGGAAACAACTTAAGAATTAGTAGTATCAAAAAAATTCCTCATGAGAAAACAAGGTGTCTATGTCATTTAATTTAGTAAGATGTGGCACAACAGTTTCAGTTTCATAACCATGAAAAGGATCAAAGTGTACCAAAGTAATAAGTTCAAGATCAACGGATAATTCATAATCCTTATCAGTAACAAAGATAGGAGAAGTAGCATACTTGGCATCATATTTCATTCTCTCTATCGTAGCCTTTTCTTTCAGCTTAGTAATTTCTTAAGATCTTCTCTATCATTACAAGCAAGAAATTCTTTATCAATCTCTAATGACCCACAAGTATAGGGGATCAATCGTAGTCCTTTTGATAAGTAAAGAGTGTAAAACCCAACGAGGAGCAGAAGGAAATGACAACTGGTTTTCAGCAAGGTATTCTCTGCAAGTGCTGAAAGTAACAGTGATAGATAGTTTTGTAGCAAGATAATTCATAATAAGTAGCAAGTGACAATAGTAGCAAAGGTGAAGTAAGGTGGCCCAATCATTTTTATAGCAAAGGACAAGCCGGAACATTCTCTTATAATAATCAAGCGTTCTCGAGGACACATGGGAATTATTGTCTAGTCATGTTCATCATGTTTAGTTGATTCGCATTCGCTACTTTGATAATTTGATATGTGGGTGGACCGGTACTTGGGTATTGTTCTTACTTGAACAAGCAGCCCACTTATGATTACCCCCTCTCGCAAGCATCCGCAACTATGAAAGAAGAATTAAGATAAATCTAACCATAGCATGAAACATATGGATCCAAATCAGCCCCTTACGGAATAACACGTAAAGTGGGGTTTAAGCTTCTGTCAGCCTAGCAACCCATCATCTACTTATTACTCCACAATGACTTCCCTTAGGCCCTTAGGCCCAAGTATGATGAAGTGTCATGTAGTCGACATTCACATGAAGTAACAGCATACATATCATCAAAATATCCAACGAATACCAACATCACATGATTATTTATAACAAGACTTCTCCCATGCCCTGAAGAACAAAAGTAACTACTCACAAATCATATTCATGTTCAAGATCAGAGGGGTATTGAATATGCTTGAGGATCTGAATATTTAATCTTGAACCAAATAAACCAACTAGCATCAACTACAAGATGTAATCAACACTACTAGCAACCCACAGGTACCAATCTGACGTTGGACAAAGATTGAGTACAAGAGATGAACTAGGGTTTGAGATGAGATGGTGCTGGTGAAGATGTTGATGAAGATTGGTCCTCCCATGATGAGAGGATTGTTGGTGATGTCGATGGCTTTGATTTCCCCCTCCCGGAGGAAAGTTTCCCCGATGGAACCACTGCGCCGGAGAGCAAAAGTGCTCCTGCCTAGGTTCCGCCTTGAGACGGCGACGCTTCGTCCTGAAATTCTTCCTCTTATTTTTTTCCTAGGGAAAATGGCTTCATATAGTAGAAGATGGGCACCAGAGGCCTGCTAGGGGCCCACAAGCCCTACCCCCTGGGCGCGCCCCCTGAGCTTGTCGCTCCTTGGTGCCCCCCTCCTGGTATTTCTTCTACCAATATTTTTTATATATTCCAAAATAATTCTCTGTAAATTTTTTGGTCATTTGGAGTTGTGCAGAATAGCTTCCTCTGTTGTAGCCCTTTTCAGTCCAGAATTCCAACTATCGGTAATCTCCCTCTTCATGTGAAACTTGCAAAATAAGAGAGAAACGACATAGGAATTACATCATAAAGTGGAATATCAATCCAAAACATAGTAAATAACAGTTGGAAAACATGATGCAAAATGGACGTATCAATCTCCCCATCAATAACATAACCCTTAGGTACTTTAGGCATTTCAAATCTAGTAGGAGAGCTAGGCATAATAGGTGAATCATAATTATCAGTAGTTTCAGCATTTTCAAAATCTTTAGCTTTAGGAATTTGTTCATCAAGAAAATCACCTAGTGTAGAGACCCGACCTCAAATGGTCAAGTCTCTGTGCTTCAGGGTCATCCCTGGATCGGTAATGCTGAGACACACAATACTCGAAGGATTTATAACAGAGTAGCAATCACACACTTATTACATCTAATGTCTCAAAAGAGAACTTATTACAATAAATATGGCTTAAGGCCATCTAATACGATAACAGCGGAAGGCTTGGAAGATAAAGTGAGTCCATCAACTCCAACGACATAGCTGAGGTGCACGGCAACGACCTAACGAACCTTACTCTTCGTTTGAAAAGTCTGCAACATAATACGTTGCAGCCGAAAATGGGTCAGCACATGGAATATGCTGGCAAAATAACACAGTAGAGTAAGAACTGAATAATGCTATCACTACATGCATATTTGGCTGGTGGAAAGCTCTATGGTTAAAGTTTTTGCGAAAAGCCAATTTTTCCCTACAACAAAGGAATAGATTTTATTTAAGTATCATGGTAGTTGAAACATCATTGCGAAGGTTCCTCCAACTCAATCCCAATTAAAAGTAATTATCAACCCAACAATATTAATTTAGAGTGATGAGATACATACGATAATCCAAGTACTAGATACTCAAGATGTCCATAACCGGGGACACGGCTAACCATGATTAGTTTGTACACTCTGCAGAGGTTTGCGCACTTTTCCCCACAAGACATGATCTCCTCCGTTGGATTTCTCGCACTACATGGTGTTTGAGAAACGGATGACCGAGACACAGTCTTTCAGAAACATTAGCTCTAACCCCGGGTAGACAGTACCAACATACATCCCTCTACATCTGCTAGCCTACCACTGGAAGAGGTCATGCAACTTACTCAACTATGCTAGAGCCTATAATAGCTTGCGGCCGCACACGGAAGTTTCTAGCATGAAATATCTTAGTTCCCCTTTGAGCATGGGTGGCGGACCTTAGGATTATCACACGGGTACTCCGGGATATCCTAGGACAACACTGGATTCTCCAGGTGCCCGACAAGCAATCCACCCAGATGTGTATTGAAGTTGTCACCTTAAGTTGAACCATTAATTAACAATCTCACATATGTCATGGATTCACTCACCCAAACCACATCTATGAGCATAGAATAGCAATATAAGCAATACGTAGAAGTAACTCCCAAGGGTTTGATAATAACAGGGCAATAGGTACTACCTCATCAACTACTTCCCAATCCCACATGTTATCAAGTCCTAACCATGCAATGTTTGAGGGTTGAAACTAATGCATAAAAACTGGGTGATAAAGGGATATGATCAAAGTGTTACTTGCCTTGCTGATGATCCGCAAAACATAGAGACTCGTAGTAGCATGCTTCGCACTCCGGGTGTTCTATCGCAAACAAACAATAGTATACATAAGCAATCAAGCAAAGAATCACGGGTAAAACACAAATAAGAAGATCTAACCAGAAAGTTCAACTTAAGAACTCCGGTTTGCAAAAAGAATCAAACCAAACGGGGCAACGAAACTCAAACTGCGAAAGAAACAAGATCCGATTACTAATCTGGACTAAAGTCAAATTTTAATGTATCAAAATCTTGTTCAAGTTGGTTAAACGGAGAGAGGGCTTTGAGACGAAGATCTAGGTGCTTGAATCGCCTGATTCCGATAAACAAGCGAAAAGATAAACTAAAACGAAAATCGGATCAGAAATCGCGATCGAAAATAATCGCGGAAAATCCGAAAAAAAGAGAAAAACTAACGAACGAATGATCGCTGTCTGTGGCTAACGAGAGAACACCGTTCGTTAAAATGAACGTACGGACGAACGTCCGCTAAGTAACTAAACCGAGAAAACCGGTGAACCGTTCTAAAAAATGAAACTAGGGTTTAAAAAACCCGACGGTTTTACCTAAACCGTAAAAAAACGGACGGCGAGATTCGAACTCCGGCGCGGCTCTGGCTGCTTCCGGCGAGCGGGGCGGCGGCGCGGGCAACTGCGGGGTGCGGCGGAGCGGCGCGGGGTGGCGTGGGGTGCCTCAGCGGCGGC